>NW_022196894.1:86482970-86541526 GCF_008632895.1 Mastomys coucha
AGAATCTTCTTGTTGTAGGTGTACCCATTGGGATTGGGCTGCACAATCTTATAATAGTAATAGTACTAGTAGTAGTAGTCTGTTTGTCTGTCTGTCTCTTTTGCAGTGGTCTCCATCTGTTACAAAGAGGTTTCTTGATAAGGGAAGAAGACTACACTTGTCTAGGAATAGGGTCAGATATTTATAGGTTGTTTTTAGGGATCATGGTGATTTAGAAAATTTATAGTCACACCCAATGCTCAGGAAATGATGTTGAAGAAGGGGCAGAAAGACTATAAGAGCCAGAGGATCAGGAATTTGCTGTAATGTTGTGTCACCAAGTATTATCAGAAGCTACACCCATAACAGTCTCACCATTATGACTGCCCAAATGTGAGGTTGAACAAGCATAACACCACCAGGTGTGGCAAACCAGAAGCTAACCAGCCTACAAGTGTTCTCAACCCTATATAGAAATACAGGCAACTGAAGAAAGCTATGTGAGAGGTGATCCTCACCAGAGAAGAGAACATTCATTACTTATTTAGTGCCAAAGGTCAGCCTTGAAAGCATACAGACAAGTATATGTGGAACAGGGTATATTTAAGAAAAAATATATATGTATACTTAAGAATAAATATATACATGGATATATATTTATATTTACATATATATTCATTCATACATATCCATTTATATATTTGTGAATGTAATAATAATTAATGAGAAAAGATGCCCTAAATTTGAGGATAAACAGGGAGGGCTATATAGGAGGGTTTAGAGAGAAGGAAAGTGAGGATGGCTATAGTTATAATCTAAAAAATAAAGTTGTAAAAGTAAACCTACTTTTGAGGTGATCGGTAGTGACTGCAGAGACTTCTAACTGTTCAACATACTAACAATGAAATACAGTAGAAGGTTCATCCATAAAGAGGACATATACATCACCACCACCGAAGTTCAAGGACTATCTTGCAATGGGCATAGGGAATATACGAGGTGAGGTGTGGAACACTGACTTTCTGGTATAACATGGTTTTGGACTCTTGAACTTAAAGTACCTATGATTAACTTCACAAGATCTGCAAAAGAAAAGACATGTCAACGCCTGTCACTGAAGGGACAATAGCAAATTCCCTGAGAGTTTATATGCAGTTAAAGATTAATAAAGAAAGAAGAAACATTTCTGTTGCAAAAGTATACCCATCAGCTACCAAACTCTCCTTATTGCGTATATTGACACTATTGAATCCTAAAAGAAAGAATACACAAGATAAGGAAAGCAGCTGGTTGAATAGAAGGGGATTATTAGGAGTGACAAGAGAAAAAGACATTATCAGGGTGAACCACTAAAATACATTGTGTACATGTACGAAGATGTTAATGAAACCATTATTAGTTCATATGCCAATAAAAGTGTTTCTTTTAACCTTAAAGTAGCAATGTCAGTGTTAAAGATGGTTGAACGTGTCAAACAGTTGCCTGCAAGCTCTATATATTCCTAGTTCAATTTTGTAACTATCTTTGTATGAAACCCTTTTGAAGACATGAATATCGACACCTGATTTTATACTGCTTCTCTGTATTTATATCATATTTATACAAGAATTACTTATACTGTTCTATACCAAGAGATATAAAGATGTAAACATACTCTTCTATCTAATTTGTGTATGGTTTAAACTATCTTAAACATTTCGAAAAAGTAACAGACTTAGTAAAATTCTGTAAGTATTTGTGTTTGAGAGCACTTGATTACATTGTATATCTTTTTCTTCTTGAAATTATAAAATATAAATGGAGTAAATAGATATCATATCTGAAATTGTATCATTGATAACATTAGTAATATTGATAATATTGAAAAATTAGACTATTCATAGCAATGAAATATTAACTAGGACATATATTGTTGTAGAAATATATTTAGAGCACATTTCCATACACATAGTTATATGAGCAGCCCTGAGTAAAGTAACTAAACATAAGCAAATGAATATGGAAAAGGAACTTGTAGAGAGGGTGCAGGGTTGGGGGTTTACTGGACTGGAAAAGAGGAAAGAGGACATACAGATGTGTCTAATGAGGATGGATTTTATACAGGAATGAAATAGTCTATGAAAAAATGTAATGAAAGAGTTTTAAATTTCCAAAGATTAAAAAAGAAAGATATCAAGTTATATGGTTACAAACCCAAAGTAAAGAATGTTTGATGATATCACAGCCATGTTTCTGATACCCAAAGAGCACAATATACCAAAAAGCAGGTAAAAAATAAATAATAAACTGCTTATAAAGAAAATGAATTACATTTGGTGTCTCATGTGAACCTATTGTCTAACAGAGCAAGGAACACAAATATACTACATGAAGGAGATGTCCTAATGCTCTATATCAAGCAATAAACTTCTTATATAAAATGAAGTAAAATAAAAGTTTTACATTAAAAAAATAACTTGTAATCCAGGCAATGGTGGCACATGTCTTTCATCCCAATACTTGGAAGACAGAGGCTGTCTGATTTCTGAGTTCGAGGCTAGCCTGGTCTACAGAGTGAGTTACAAGACAGCCAAGGCTACACAGAGAAACCCTGTCTTGAAAAAAAACAAAAACAAAAACCAAAAAACAAACAAATAAAAAAAAACTTGTAAAGAAAATGAGTGAATTTGAGGATATATGTTGGAAGTCCCAGTCCTGGTCAATTGGCTTCACTATGCTGAGCTTGTGCCAAGTTAGTACATGTGGTTGGAACATGTGACAAAAATAAACTACTCATGTAATGGCAACACCTTAAAAGAGAACTAGTAGGGAGAGCTAGGATCCAAGTGCCATGAAGATGAAGCCTTACATCTCAATACTGCCATCTGGGGACCAATCTGTTATCACAAGAGCCTTTGGAGAACATGTGAAGTATACTCACTCCAGGTTGTTCCTGGTCCTCAAAGGTTCATGTGAATCTTGCAAAGTATGTTTTTCTCTGCCCCACCACAATTATGATTTAACTCTATCAGCATTCCTTAAACATCCAAAGTGTCCTCTAAGAGCCATGGTTGGTTTAGCCTTAAGCCTCTATAAAAATTACAGTGAAGTGTTTAGACCCAGGATTCAATAGGAAGACAGGTATAAGATATACATTTATTTTTTACTTATTCACTTTATATCCAGCTCACTGCGCCCTCCATATCACCTCTTCCCCCAATCTTTCCCCTCCCCTTCTCCTCTTAACAACCTCCCTTGGTATCACCCTACCCTGGCACATCAAGTCTCTGTGAGGCTAGACGCATCCTTTCCCACTGAGGCCAGACAAGGAAGCCCAGCTAGAAGAACAGATTCCACGTGCAGGCAACAGCTTTTGGTATAGCCCCCACTCCAGTTGTTTGAGACCCACATAAAGACCAAGCTTCATATCTGCTGCATAGGTATGGGAGGCCTATGTCCAGCCCCTGTATGTCCTTTTGTTGGTTCAGTCTCTGAGAACCCCAAGAGTCCAAGTTAGTTGACTCTGTTGTTTTATCGGTGGAGTTGCTATCCTCTCAGGTGTGTTGAGAGACAAGAAGAACAGCCAGATGGTCATGCAAATAAATTGAAACCTGCAACTGACTGGGTTGGGGACATAAGGGCACCTCCTGGACAAGAGAGACGCCTGAGATAAGGAAGTCTACCAAGAAATAATGGGTGCGTTGTTTGACTCAGAGCATTGAAGATATGGAACCTGAAGAGATCTCTTCCTGTAGTCAGGTAGAAACTTCAATAGGCACGTCCACAAAACTTTAAACCCAAATTTTTCCTGTCTACAAGAAATGAAGAAATGGGGGATGGATCTGAGACTGAGGGAATGGCCAACCAATAACCTGCCCAACTTGAAACCCATCCCATGGGCAAGCAAAAATCCCTGACACTGTTAATGATGCTCTATTGTGCTTGCAGACAGGAGTCTAGCATCACTATCCTCTGAGAGGCTCCACCCAGAAGCTGACACAGATACAAACACCCACAGTCAAACAATGGACGGAGCTTGGGGACTCTTCTGGAAAAATGGAGATACACATTCTTATTCCAAAGGAGAAAATAATATGATATATAGGCAAGATAAGACCAAACTATCATGTCTTTTATGTTCATAAATGGCCTTCTGGATGCACTGTGCCAGGATGTGGATTCTAAGAAAAATAGAAAGCTCTAAAACATGGTCATTCTCTAAAACTGGTTCCTTTACTTCCAGAAACTTCCCTTCCCACACATTACACGCAGTTGTGATTGTCATCTTCCGGCAATCAGCCTTGTTTCCTTTCCCAAAGCTTGCTAAACATTGCCCTAGGGAGGACCGGGAATTCAACCTGGATTCCTCATCTTTCTTCTGTGATGTCAGTTGAAGACACCATGAACCCAAATATTCTTAGATGAATTTGCAAAAGTAAATACCTAGGTATTTGATGGGTTAAGATTTCTCCAGATTTTTGTCTATGATAAAGTAACTTGGAGAAATTATTTTTGTTTTGGAATTTTTGAATCTGTGGTAACAGTCCAGGTACATTATTGGTGTGTTATCAAGTCATGTGTCCTATAGGTCTAGTAAAGCCCTTGGCCTTTGGGACAATGCTCTATATGTCCATAGCCATGACCAAAGTGAAAGATTTATTTTTTTTTTAATTTTTCTACCTTTGACAAAAGCTGAGCCATAATGCTGTCTAACTAATGTTTTCTTGTATAGATAATCTACTCTATAACATTTAAGCTTATTTTCTACATGATATGAGAAAATATAAAAAAACATCATTTTGTGTGTGTGTGTGTGTGTATGTACGCGCACGCGTGTGTGTGTGTTTGTTTGTGTGTGTGTGTGTGTGTGTGTGTGTGTGTGTGTGTTTTGGTCAACTTCCTTGATGGTACTCATTGTCACTTGAAATCTTGCTAATATAAATGCTACTGGTGGTGACATGGACTGCTGAACTCTAACCAGAACTACCAATAAGCATTCTAGGCTTCTTCTAGCTTCCATCTTTAATCACTTCTAACTAAATGCTGTTCCAATTTGAGGCCCATGCCAGGAGAGGGAGCTTACCCATGTCTGAAAAGCCAGGAACCAGAGCCTGGATATCCCAGACACCTGGGACATAAGCAAACACAACTTGAAAGAAAAAGTCAATGAAATGATTCCTAATGATATTTTGCTATGCTCATAGACCAAAGCCTAGTATAATTGTCATTGGAGAGGCTTCATCCAGCAACTGATAGTAGCTGACCTAAAGACCCATAACATTAAAGGTATAGAGCTAGGAGAAACCTAAAGAAAAGGTGGAAGAAATATTGTGAAGCTAGAAAAGTCCTGAACACCAGGAAAACATGGCCCACAGAATCATCCAAGCACATCTCATATGGGCTCACAGAGATAGAACTTGGAACCATGGAGCCTGCATGGGTCTACATTAGCTTCTCAGCATACATGCTGGAACTCTTTAGCTTGGGTCTTTTGTTGGATTCCTAACAATGGGGGTGGGATGTCTGATGACTCTTCTAACTGCTTTTGGGACCTTTTTCCTCCTGTTAGGTCATCTGGTCCAGCCTTGAAATAAGAGTATGTGCCTAGTCTTGTAATATTTTGTGTGATGCTCAATTGATATCCCTGGGAGGCCTACTTCTTTCTGAGAGCAGATACAGAACAGTGAATCTGGAAGAGTGGAGGGAGGGGGCAAGGATTGGGAGAAGTGGAGGGTGAGGAAACTGTAGTCAGGATGAGAGAAGAATAAATTAAAAAAGAAAAGGTTCAGAAATATAGAATAGATATTTATGAATAAATGACAAATAAAATAAAACCAAGATTTATATTTATCTTAAGAAATTTTTATTGGAAATATAGTGATTAAAATTAATATTATGACCTTATACTAAGCTTCTGGAATTAATATCTGAATACAGATGCTATTTATAGTGGAATGCTGGTCACAAATGGATGCCAATGTACTTCATAACACCAGAACCCCATACTGTCCCAGTTTTGTGTAGAATTCTCAGGTCTTGGGATTTAAAGCTGGAGGATCCTTGCATCATACACGAGGGGACAGAGGTGTCCCTGAGTTTCTTAATAGTAGTAGCCAAATCCAGAGCCGTATCCAGAGCCATATCCATAGCCACAACCACACAGAGAGCGTGAGCCATAGCCATAACCACAGCCATAGCCACAGCCCAGTCCACGGTAGCCACAGCCATAGTAGGAGCCATAGCCACAGCCCAGGCCTCCGTAGCCATAGCCCAGGCCTCCATAGCCACAGCAGCCATAGCCTCTGCCGCCATAGTAGTTTCCGTAGTAGCCACACATGGTGTAGGTTGTTGAGGTTGTTCTTGAGTAGAGAGGAGTGTAGATGACTTGAGTCTGTATATTTCTGCCTGAAGAGAGTGCCTTTTATACTCTCTCAGTGTGGGTGGGACCCACCATATGCTCATGCCATTGGCTAATTTTAAGACTTATTTAATTTAATTAGTTTTTTTTTCTCAACTATGTGACAAATCTCAAAGTTATTATGGGAGCTTGTTTTGTTTGCCAATTAGGTCCTGTGAAACAATTTGACACCAATAACAATGAAGGAACACTAAGACATAGAAATGTTCATTTTAACTGCTGTGTACATGTACAACATACCCAAGCTGCTCATGTGCTGACTTGCCCACATCACAGAGTAAAACACATATTCTTTTCCTTTTACACCCACTTTAGCCATTTGAAGCAGTACATTTCATCTGCGATATATTCAAAGTATTTTTGTTCTATAATATTATAGCTGTCTATCAACAATAAGGGAGAAACTTGCTTTGGACTTCATCTTTAGAATGCAATTAAGAAACAGGCTAATTGCAATTTATTTTAAATTTTACTTTAACATTTCAAAATTCAGTGAACCAACAAATTTTAATTATATAGATTTTTAAATTTTTGGACTAATTTCTTTTGATGGTCATGAAAATCGATTCTTTTATGGATTTTAAATGATAAAAATAAGTATAATATATTATGATAAATTACAACTTCATAAATTATGATTATTAAAATACCATATTTCATCTTTTGAAATGTTTAAGAGATTTTACCAGTTATGTTTAGAAAGTTTGTGAGACTGGAAATGTTACTGTTTCTATGATTTTTTTGAGTAAAATCCATCAGCAACTGCTAGAAAAATTGTCAATATTTTAGGATTTATAATAAGTTAATATCATCTAGAACATTTTTTTAGACATTTGATTTCAACAATGTATTTTTCAAAGTTAAATTCCTTTGCAATAATAAATAATGTTGAGCAGGAAATCTCTTTTTAGTCATTCATGTAGAACTTTTTGTAACAACCATTAAATATTACATGACTTCGTTATTTCCATTCGACTGCCCAGGCTGTGAGGACACACAACAGTGCATTTTTTTCATTGTTTGAAAATAACCACAGCTTTGCAAAACACTGGAAGGACAATCCATAATCTACAAACATTCTACAAACATTCCCAAAACAATGACCATAAGCTTAATAGGCTAGAAATGCTTTGTTTTGAAATTATAGTTTTCCATATAAGCCAAGGTTATAAAATTTATGGCTACAAGACTTTTAGAATCAATTTCAAAAGTCATTTATGTCATATAAAGTATAACATTTAGTTTTATAATCAGTGAGTGCTTTATGTGTATTAAAACATTTATTTATTTATTTATTTATTTATTTATTTATTCACTTTACATCCTGATCACAGCTTCCTGCATCTCCCCCACCATACCACTCTCATACTCCCCCTCCTCCCACGCTCCTCCTTTTTCTTCTCGGAGAAGGGGAGGATCCCCATGAGTGCCAACTGGCCATGTCACATGCAGGACTAAGTGCATGTTTTCCTACTGAGGGCAGACAAGACAACCCAGTTAGGAAAAAAGGAATCCAAAGGCAGGCAACAGAGCCAGAGATGGCCCCAACACACATTTTTGTTTTTAAAATGGGAATGTAAAATGTGAATAACACTTATGTTTGAACAGGTTCATATTTGTGGTATCACTGAGAATTAGAGGCATTTGTTTCATGTACAGTCTCTACTCCCTGCTGCACAGCATCTCCCATTACCAGCATGCTATATACAGTGGCACACCTATTGCGACATATGAATTATACCAAAGCATCATTATCTCCCAGAGTCCGTAGTTAATGTTGACTCCTAATGATATATCTTCTATGGGCTTTGACGATCCTGCATGGCATGCATTCAGCATTATAGTATCATAGTTTTATTGCCCTAGAAATCCTTTTGGTGTTCCTGTTTATATTCTCTCCATTTTTAAAATGTTCTACATGCCTACTACTCTGAAATATAATTAAAATTTATTTCCTGCAGAAACAATCCCCCCCCCCCAAATTTCCTTCCTCCTGGAAATTTTCTTTAGTTTTCCTAGGTGTTTGCCTAATTCACTATTTCTCTTAATAAAAATAATGTCACTGCAAAATGTGTATCTATGTCCCACTTTTCACCTCCTTTCCCTCAAATGCTTGGGCTTCTGACAGTCAACACTCCTGTGGAGCCTACCCCAATTCCACTTTGGTTTATTTCTTGAAATTTTGTTCAAGTTCTGAAACACAGTAAGGCTTTGCGAACTGTCTAAAACCCTGGAGGATGCAGTGACCAACTATATCATTTTGTAATGTCTTTTACAACTTGTCTACACATTTTCCTCAATCTTAAACATGTTCTGGCTCCTTTTTACATGTAGGAGGTTCACATGACTCTGGATCTTCTTCTGCAATTCCCTATTGGCTATTTCTCCCTCATCCAGAGCAGGCATTTATGGCATGTTTATTGAAAGGTTGCTAAAATTTAGACACAACCAAGATGCTCTTTTAAAAATATGTAACATTTTTATTTTGAAATTACAACATAATTACATTATTTCTCTCCTCCCTTTCCTTTCTCTAAACCTTCCCATACACTCTCCTTTGCTCTTTTTCAAATCCATGACCTCTTTATTTACTAATTATTATAACATGAATATAAGTATATTTATATCTGCATGCATCTATGTTTATTTATATACATATATTCCTAAATAAAGTCAGTATGGTCTGTATAATGTTATTTGTTTATATGTATGTATGTATGTATATATGTATGTATGTATGTATGGATGGATATGTATGGATAACCAGTTTATGTGCTCTCTCCTGGGGAAGACCATTTCTCCCAATCTCAGCACTCCTTAGTTGCCTGTAGTTCTTTGTGTAGTTCTTTGTGAAGGGAGGAGGCCTCCGACTCAGTCCATTCTGGCATGTGTACAGTTCAGCTCATGTTGGGGCAGTCATGTTGGAGATTATTTATAGTTACAGCTTCTGACATTACTTGAATCACCTCCCCACCACACACCTAAGGAAATAAATACCATGAGAACAGGGACCCTAATAATGCTTAATTTCAACTCACTTACAAAACTGAATTTTTCATGAATCGTTTTCATTTCATTTCATTCATGAAATTTTTCATGAATCTTTCTATGAAGTGGAAAAATAGTATAAACTACAAATGAAATGAATTTACAAATATATAATTTTTTTCTTAAATAAAATTGATAGTAGATTAAGTAGTTCTTTATCATGCCTCAGTTCTACAAAGCTAAATTACAAACATCTCTTAATGCCTTTTACCCAAGTAAAAGTTTAGATTTCCATGTATGTATATATGTTAAATTTTTATCATGAAATTAAATATAATTATATCATCTCCTTCTAACTCCTCACATATATCCCTACTTTGCTCCATCTCTAATTCATGACAGCTTTTTAATAATATATGTGTATGTGTGTGTGTATATATATATTATATATATTCTTAAACACATAAATACAATAAATAAGACCTTTTTTATCCATAGAATATTATTTGTGCAAATATGCTTTCAGGTCTGAACATTTTACATTGAATAACCAATGCAGCAGGTTTTCCTTGAAAAAATGTATTTTGCTCATTTTCCACATTCCCTAGTTCCCTGTAATTCTATGTCCGGGGCTTGGACCTCTTGAGATTCACCCCTTCTCTGTTAGTATGTGTCTTAGTTATGGTTACTGTTTCTGTGATAAAGCACCATGGTCAAAAGAAACTTAGGAAGGACAGGGTTTACTTGGCATATACTTCCATATCACAATTCATCATTGAAGGAAGTCAAGAACTCAAGCAAAGAAGGAGGCTAGAGGAAGGAGCTCATGCACAGGCCATGGAATGGTGACACATACTGGCTAGCTCATAATGGCTCTGCAGCCTCCTTTCTTATAGAACCAGGACTCCCCGTCTCCAGGGCAGTAGTTCCATTGTACGTGCATCCACTGGAGCTCAGCATCACAAGATTACTTCTTCTCTGAATTTTAATCAGTTGAAGATTTCTGTAAATATCCTCTCAGGAATAAAGCTTCCAGGCCAGATCCAACTCAGATGTGCTGAGCCCTGTGTCCAGAGTGCACATTGTCTTCATTAAGACAGACTTGCTTTCAACATCTGGATGAGGGTATCAAGGGCATCAATAACAGCTATAATGACTCTGGAGTCTCTTGGGTTTTTCTGACTAAAATCTAATGACTGCATTGATCTTTTACTAGATAGTATATGGCTCTTGTGAGGCAACATTGGCTCATATGAGAAAAAATCATTTCACATCAACAGCCCATTTTAAAAAATATGTTGGTTGGTTTTTGACTCTTTGCTTTTTGTGAGCTATTTATCCTCTAAGAGGGTATAGCTGGCAAAGATTCTCGCCCTTTCGGTGTGCTTTCTCTTCAGTCAGTTGAACATAAGATACATGAAGAGAGACTGAGAAATTACATCAGAATATAAGATCAAAGTATGAAAATATAAAATCAAAATGTAGGATTTATGCATAACTTCTAGATATCCTCCATGAAAGAGCCTGAGATTCATAAATCAACAGATGAAAGAAGGAAGATGTGCATAGCAACTTTATAAAAGGAGGGGTTAAAATAAACTTGATATTCAGATATATTTTAATTAAATATATCTCATAATTAAGTGACATTAATACCAAAAACAAAAACAAAACAAAAATGCCAGGTGGTGTTGGCACACACCTTTAATTCCAGCATTGGGAGGCAGAGGCAGGCTGATTTCTGAGATCGAGGCCAGCCTGGTCTACAGAGTGAGTTCCAGAACAGTCAGGGCTATACAGAGAAACTCTTTTACAAAAAAACCAAAAAAGAAAAAAAAAGTGATACTAATAATGAAGGTTAACCTGAAACATTTTGCATTTATCTAAGAAAATGCTGTATTTAATTATAAAGACAATATGTATGCGTGAAAAATTTTGTCTTCATACTAAGTTTGTCTGGGAGAATGCTGTCTCATTTAACTTTACTTTCATCCATTGATAAAATGGGAATATCCTTAAGATATCATATAGTTGGTTACACTGAGGTTTCTTTAAGATAATTGCTCTGGGAGGTTCATCAGAACCTCATATTATGATGGCTTTCTAACTCATCCTCCTTAAATAAAATTATTTCAATTAGATTACAAATGTATTTTGCATTTATATTTTCAAGGTAATTTATGTGCATAATATTAATCAAATTTGACAATAAACTATTACTCTATATGGCAACAATAAAAAAAAACCACCATGCATGTAATTGTTAAATGTCACTTTTATTAAACATCAAACTTTATTCTGACTTCTTAACATATTTAGATATAGTAACCCTTCAATACAGGCTATGTTATTCCAACTAATTGTATATGTTCAGGCCAATCCAGAAGTTTATAATACACAAAAATCCCCAAATCTATTAAGAAGAAGATCTATGTTTCATGCTTTAGTGTAATAATCTGGAATTATTTTGTGTATTTTCTAATAAAAGTAAATATAATGATGTTAGAGTTGATGTTGACAGGTATAGGAAATGAATGGCAGAAATAAGATACAGAGCTAATGTTAAAAGAGCCCTTTATATTTTTATTTCAATTCTAGATATTCCTAATTTAATTAACAGAGGTGAAAAAGTCAATATGAGCAAAAATATGTTTGTTTGGTGACATGACTGCTGACATTGAAATATAATTCTGAGCATTATAATTTGCAAAAATATTTCAATAATTTTTGGTACCATTAATGTGTGAGTCAAGTAAATGTATTAGAAAATTGTATTAGAAATTAACAATAGTCATGAACATTTTTTCCTGAATGTTCAGTGATTAAGTCTCTTCAAGAAATCAAGATAACTAAAATCAGTATTTAAAAAAAAGCACTATCACCCATGCTTCATTTAGTATCGATTTTATTTTCAAGATCCAAGATTGTAGAGTCACCACTTTTACTACAAGGAAACACAGAGCCTCCTAATACAAGGTCTTAACATTGCTTGTAGTTGTCCTCCTGAACTTGTTGATAAGACCCTATTGTTAAAGACATCATACACCTGGGATGCAGATAAATCTGGAACTGAGCTGGCAACTTCCTCACCATTTTCCAATAGGTCAGAAAATGCAGTGGAAACTGTCAAGGACAATGTGTTTCAATGGTCCTACCAAGATAAGAACTGTAAGAACTACATTACCAGTCTAGCAGGCAAGACATACCCACTGGTGTAGCAGGAATGCAAGTCTTATAGGGTCAACCAAGTGTTCTATGATTTGTTTTGGAGACCATTCCACAAAGCATAATCACAACTGATACTATAATCCAGTTAAAAAATCCATGACTGATGGAGTTCTTGGGAATTTAATTGTAATTATTTAGCTAAAATGATACAAAAACATACTTTTCTCTAAATGTTGCTACCCATATATACATAGTATACTGTTATCAAGTAAACTCACAATAAACAGAGGTGAATACAGAGACTAATAGCTTCTCAAGGTAATGAAAATAAATGCTAATGGAGTGCTTGACACTGAGTAGAACATTCATGCTACTCCTCTAATGCTTGGGGAGCAATATGGAAGAGGGGCAGAAATAATGGGAAGGCTTGAATATAGGTACACTTGCTGTGATGAACTATCTTGCCACATAACACAGGCGATGTAGTCATGACCTCACATCAACAGCAGTTTGGAAGTGGACTGCACAGGACAGGAACAATCAACAGTCAAGTGTAAATTTTTGAGGGACAAGGGTCATTTGCACCTCCCCCCCGCTCAACTATAGTTCTAACCGCAGTTCAACATAACTCATATCAATACACTTTAAAGAGATTGTTTTGTTAAGATTATTTTTCTGCTTTGTTAAGATTATTATGTTCTTCATATCACTAACCAATGACTTGGTGGTACAAGTGGAATAGAAGTTTTAAAGCAGGTTTATCTTAAGAGAAGTAATTGTATGTGACAATGAAATAAAATATGGATAATGTCAGAAAATCACAGTATCAGAAAATCACTTAGGGGTTAAAGGGCTTGTCTTTCAACATGGCAAGATGAGTACAACCACTATTACTCAGATGATGAACAAAAAGAACCACCTTTCTTAAGTTTTCTTCTGACTCCCATTATGTATGCTTGGGCACATGGGCACACACACACACACACACACACACACACACACATTAAATAAGTGAATAAATAAGTAAATGAAATAACAAATATTGTAGTTTATGAGATTGAATAAATTTATTATGAAATATAGAAAAATCAAAACATGAGATACTTGTTATCTTGTTCAGAGATTTAGAGAACTGAGAAACCTCTAAGAATGAGGTTCATAAAATTTGGACTTCAGAATTGGAGATTTCTGAGCTCACATTCAAAGAGGGTGAAAGTTTTCCATGGTGTCTTCAATAGTAGTAACCAAATCCAGAGCCATAGCCTGAGCCATATCCATAGCCACAGCCACACAGAGAGCGTGAGCCATAGCCATAGCCACAGCCATAGCCACAGCCCAGTCCACGGTAGCCACAGCCATAGTAGGAGCCATAGCCACAGCCCAGGCCTCCGTAGCCATAGCCCAGGCCTCCATAGCCACAGCAGCCATAGCCTCTGCCGCCATAGTAGTTTCCGTAGTAGCCACACATGGTGTAGGTTGTTGAGGTTGTTCTTGAGTAGAGAGGAGTGTTAGGTGACTTGAGTCTGTATACTTCTGCCTGAAGAGAGTGCCTTTTATACTCTCTCAGTGTGGGTGGGACCCATCATATGCTCATATCACTGGCAAATTTTCTGAGTAATGTAATTGTTTTGTTGTTTTTCAATCATGATAATATATCTGAGTCATTAAAGAGGCTTGGTATTTGGCCTCTGAGGTTTTTCTTGTTAGTAATTTATTCACTATTTATTTTTTAGTAATTTGATTGAAATAGAATTACCTCCAATGCTCTGCCATGCTCTCCCATGCTCTCCAAACTTACAAGTTCAAACCCTTTTTCCTTTGAGTATCATTGTTGCATGTATTTATTTATATATGTAATTTTATTCACACACACAACATGCTGAAACATGTTGATTCTGCTTTTGTTATTTGTGTGTATATGGTTTTAAGGCTGATCACTCTTCATTGGACAACCAATAAGCAGGCCCATCTTTAGGAAAGGCTAATTTTCTATCATTCAGCATTATTAGTTGCCTATAGCTTTTTGCCTAGAAATGGGACTTTTCCCAAAAACTTTCCCCTCAATATTAACATGCCTATTGAATTTGCTATTGTATACTAAATAGAATATTGGAACCAATGCTGTGAACTGAAAATAGAAAAAAAAGCAGCCAAGAAAGTCTAGACAAAAACAAATAATTCTATAATTTAATAAAGAACAATCACAACTAAAAACACAATCCAACAATAACCAATAAAAGAGATAGGTTGTAGGATGGATTAAGAAACAAAACCCATGTAAAGACTGTCTATAAGAAACTCATCTTAGATTGAAGATAAACATCACTTTAAAGTAAAAGAATAACTAAAAATATTCCAGGTGAATGAGATTAGAAGTCAAGCATGTATTGCCATCTGAATATTTGCCAAAATAAACTGCTAAAAAAATTATTTAGAAGAGACAAAGCGGGGCACTTCATTCTAAAAAAGGAGCAATTAAAAGAAAAATATCAACATACTAAACATGTATATACCAAATTGTAGCTAACTCAATTTCATAAAAAGCATATTAATAGAATTAAAGACCCAGTTTAACAAAATCACCATAATAGCAAGTGATTTCAACAACCTATTTCCTTAAATAAATAAGCCATGTAGACACAAAGTAAACAAAGAAAACTCAGAATCAAATGTTATTTTGCATCAAATAGACTAATAAATATCTGCAAAATATTCCATCCAAATGCCAAAGAATACAAATTCTACTCAACAGTACATAGAAGCATCTATAAAATAAACCACATGGTAGAACGCAAAGCCAGCTTTATCAAATACAGAAAAGCTGAAATAACTCCATTTATCCCATATGACTTCTAATGCAAGAAACTTAAAATTGTCAGCAAACAAAACTCTAGGGATCAAACATCAATACAGAAATTAATTAAACAGAAAGAAAGGTAGCAATAGAAAGGATCAATGAATCTAAGAGCTGTTCCTTAAATACTTTGTTCTCTGACAGTTTTGTATTTACATATAAGGTATTCTGCTACTATTACCACTCCACCCTTCTTTATATCTCAGCAAGATAAGTGGTTTTCTGAACAATTCTTTCTCTCTCTAATATCTTTTTGTTTTGTGACCCTGTGTGTTTAACAAAAGCCAGTGAACCTTTGCTCATGTGTATGGAGGTGCTCACTTGAGTATGTGTATCCCATTGCCTATGCCAATGAAAAGAATGACTCCCTATCCTCTAGAACCTTAGCTGCCGATAGGTCTCCAGGCAGGGTCCCATGAGCCCCATTGCTATCTGCAACTGATGTTGACAGCCCCAATTATCTGCATGTTTTTTTTTAATGAATAATGGAGGATGTTTGTGAGTGCAGTGTCTTTGTTAAGTCAGGAAGGCAGCTCAACTTCTTTCCACTGTTACCTACAAAATAGTTGTAAAGATCATGAATCTGGGGGGTTGGGAAATTTAAAGCAGAATTGGGGTGGTAGAGTAGTGAATTTAACTCTCCTGATTCAACTGAGGGTTTTTTCATTGATATGTTATATGTTTATATTTATTGATTATATATTATACATAGACATCACACACACACACACACACACACACACACACACACACACAAGACTCTTCTCTCAGAATACATGGCAAACAGTTTCCCCTCCTTCCACTCCTGCCAGTCTCTACATCTCTCTTCCCTGGTCCACCACTAGCCTTCCCCTTCCTCTTCAGAAAAGAGCATTAAGAGTATCAAGGGCAGGCAAAAGAGTCAGAAAAACACCTGCTCCCACTGTTATGCATCCCACAAAAACACCAATGGGAGGTGACACATATACTCACCAAAAACTTTCTCAAACTAGATTTTTAAACCTCCAATAACTATCATATATATACATACATACATATATATATACACAAACACATATATATTTATATACATATACATGTATGTATTTATACACATACATTTATATATACATGTATGTGCATATATATGTATGAATATACCTATATATATATACATACATATACCTACATATATATAAATATATATATATAATCAAAACCATACTAGTTTTAATTATAATCTTATTTTTGATCCCCAAAGGCATCCATTTTAAAAAATATTTCAGTTAGGTTACAATTTTTTTGCATTGTGACTTTTCTTCTCTCTTGATCAATGTGAATTTCTCCTTCCAGAGCTAAATAACTATTGTAATATGAAATATATTATATAATATATTTTATATTAGTATTACAGCATATCATTATAATAATGCATTTAATTAAATATATCATATGGAAAATTATATAAAAATATTATCATATATATAAAATGTTCTACATATCATAATTTATATATGTAATATATATTAAAATTCAATTGATATTTGATAATCATAATGTTGATAGTAATATAACTAATCAAAATTTCAATAGACTAAGGTCTATTCAAAATGGATTTTCCTCTTGAAGTTAAAGAAAATAAGTTATATAATGAAATCTCATTTCTCAAATTTTCTCAAATTATTATTTCATACTATCAATTAACTACACTTCATTTAACCATTATACCATAGTTTCAGCTGCATATGTAGCAGAGGATGTCTAGTATCAATGGGAAGAGAGGCCCTTGGTCCCATGAAGGCTCGATTCCCCAGTGTAGGGGAATGCAAGGGCAGTAAGGTGGGAGTGGGTGAGTGGAAAAGCACCCTCATAAAAGCAAGGGGAGGGGGGATGAGATAAGTGGTTTCCAGAGGGAAAACTGGAAAAGGGATAATATTTGAAATGTAAATAAATAAACTACCCAATAAAAACTATATTTCTTTAAAAAAAGAATATATCTTTCATTAAATATATGTGGGAAGGCAATATTGTAAACCCCTTCATTTTGATTTTTGATATTATAGTCATATTTCTGTCATTCCAATAATAGTTCACAGTAATTACTATTTTAACATGACCTTTCAGATATTCTGGTGTAAAATTCAGAGATTGGAATTTAAAGATAGCTTTCATTATAATAAAGAGAGTTCAGGTATTAACCATGCCCTGTATTTTAATCCTCTTTCCTAGCAATCATCAGAATGTGGAAAAGGATTTTTTTTAATTATCTAATTTGTTTTGCATTCCCAGTGACTCAAAAGAATAGAAGTAAAAATATTTACTGCTAATGACTACATCAGCATATTAGTCTACTAATTTATCCACTGCATGTTTTGAATATTGTTTTTATGTGTGTTTCTTGGTAGTACCTTTTGATTAGATGGATATATGCTACATCTTACTCACTTTTGACCATTTTAAATATTTGATATAGAAAACATATCCACTTATTCAAAACCAGATTTTTTCTTTTATTAAAGGTGAAAGTAGATTCTTTCTCATACAATACATCCCAACTGCAGTTTGCCCTCCCTCCACTCCTCCCAGTTCCCTCCACTCCTCCCAGTAGTGTGCTTGGTACTTCAGTCTCTGTAAGCCCATGTGACCCTGCTTAGTTGATTAGATTAGCCATGTTTTCTTTGTGTCCTCCATCTCTTCTGATTCCTACCATCATTGCTCTCCCACTTACAAGGGATTTTCTAGAGACCTCAAATTTAGACTCCCTTTTCATGTAACTATCAGTAGGAAACATTTCATTGAGTTTTTTTCTAACCAGTGTCTTTGGCTTTACTCTGGACTCTTGGCTATGCAGTCTCTGGTTCCTGGCCATCCAGACAGTATAGGAAATGGGCTCCCTCTTGTGGCATAGACCCCAAGTTAGAAAGTATAAATCTTTTTATTTATTTATTTATTTATTTATATGCGAATTTCTCCATTCCCAGTTTCCCCTCCAAAAAACAAAAAAACAAACAAAAACAAACCCCTGTTGCCTCCCCCCTCCCCATGCCTGCCACCCCGCCCTCTCCCACTTTCTGGCCCTGGCATTCCCCTACACTGGGGCACAGAACCTTCACAGGGCCGAGGTCCTCTCCTCCTAAGAGTATACAATCAATGCAATAATAACTTCAGCTTTTAGTAAGCACTAGTAGAAATAACCTGTGCATTATTCTTTCATTGAGCTATTTTAGTTCTTGGAATACTGCTTAAATTTGGTAAAAATGCATTGCATCAAGCAATTTTAAAAGAATTGAAAATGTGTTTGTGTATTTTCTGAGCAGACATATTGATAGATTGCTTATTGGTGAAGAACCTTGTTAACAAAAGATATTGGAATTTACCTTTAGCATTTAATTCAAGAAATTAATATTGCAACAAATTTAACTATTTTCTCATTTCAGTCCTAGCAGGTATAACTTTGCACTAAATGAGAAGACATGTTTTTGCATAATATTGATGTGATCTTGTGAAAGTGTCAAGTTCTCATGATCATCCATAATCAAAAGAAAGGAAGGTAAATCTTGTTTTTCAAACCTTTCAAGATGATGGTCGGGGTCCTCCACTATATCCTCCCAAAACTTCATAAGTATATATTCATGACAGCATCGGGATAGCTCTACACATTTCTGCTCATATTTTTTAGTCTCTATGGTCCTTATTCTACTTAAGTTTTTATCCTTTGCATGAATAAATAAAACTTTAGTCTTACCAAAGTCATAGACTCTGATGTGTCATCTTCATCCCCAGGACTGTGCAACAGTGAAATCAGCTCACTTTCAGTTTCTGGCGAATCTTTCAGTCGGGCTATTCTTCTACCACATATATTAGAATTTTACCTCAGAAGCTATTCCATAGATCACCTAGCTTCTCTCCTTTTGTTTTTGTTTTTCAAATTTTAATCGAAGCCTGCTAAAGGAACAGCCTTTCTCTAAGCCAAGTAGAACCACTTTGTTCACACTCCACCAAAGTCAATCTAAATTTTCATCTCCAATCCTATTTGGCATGATAAAAACATATAGAATTTATATCACTGATAATCCCTTAATATTTGGAACTATTGTACATTTGTCAACCAAATAAATTATCTGTTAATAGTTTAAAAATAGGCCTTATTCTGTGGATTCATATTCTATGTGTGCTCTTTATTCTCTGGTCTTGTATCAAGTTCACATTTATTTTCTTAGAACACTTTTATTGATTAACTATTCAATTAGCTTATAAATGTGTGAGTGTGTGTGTGTGCGCGCACATATACACGCACATACTTGGTCACTAGGTCACAAAGTAAAGTGATTGTGTTGACTGGGCTATCTCACCAACTCCTGACTCACCTCTCTTAGTCTCCAATATGATGACAAAATCTCACCCTTGATTTTCATGCTTTTGACTATCTATGAAAAGGTTAGAAAATTTTGAGACTATTACCAAATTTAGATTTGATAAAAATTTCAGATAACTATATTAGGATTGATCTATTAGTAAAAAATATCAGAAACAAGTTTAAGTTTATCAGTTCTCTATATCAGTACTATATCAATAGAGTCTTAAGAATTTCTGTGATCCTTTTTAAACTCATGTTTCTAACAGAATGCAACCTTCCCTCTCTGCATATTTAGGATCAATAGATATAAATATCAGTGTCTCTACTATGGATATGGATAATGTATAAACTGATAAGCATATAAATGCATGCATGAAGCATAAAGTAAAGTGAATGATTCTTCTTTCCATATGCAGATGTTAAAACATCTTGGCATTCAGTATGTTACAAATTAATTAATGCTTTCACCATGGTCTTTCTATAATAGTTATGTTATTCCTTACCTCTTTGTTTTTATTTTAAATAACCTGGGTAGATTTTTCATGCATGTATAAAGTATATTCTTATCACTGTATCTCCCCTACCCTCTTGAATCTCTCACTGTCCTCTACTCACTCCACCTCTACACATACCTTTCCCACACCCATGTTTTTTAACTAGGCTTTTGTTACCAATAACTCACATTTTTATAAGTAAAAAGACATAAAAAGAGAGTGAGAGGGACAGACATAGAGAGAAAAGAAAGAAGAGAAAGAAGAAAGAGAAGACAGATGATAGATAGATAGAGAGATAGATAGATAGATAGATAGATAGATAGATAGATAGATAGATAGATAGATAGATAGCACTATTAAAATCAGGAGCCTAACACTGCTATCCTCTGGGAGGCTTTACCATCAGCTCTCTGAGACAGATACAGATACTCACAGTCAAGCACTAGACAGAGGTCAGGAACCCCTATGGAAGAGTTATGAGAAGGATTGAAGGAATTGAAGGACATGGCATCCCCATAGGAAGACCAACAGTGCCAACTAACCTAGACTCTTGGAAGCTCCCTGAGATTGATCTACCAACCAAAGAGCAAATGAGGCACATCCAAGGCCCCAGGCACATATGTAGTAGAGGACTGACTGCCTTGTATGGTCTCAGTGGGAGAAGATGTGTCTAATCCAATAGAGACTTGATGCCCCAGGGAGGGAGGATGCAACCTCTCAGAGGGAAAGGGGAGGAGCATAGTAGGGGGGGAGAACTCTGCAGTGGTGACTAGGAGGGATCCAACATTTGGGATGCAAATAAATAACAATAATAAGAAAAAAGGAAAAAATAAAAATTTAATAGGAGTTATCTTTCTGGGTTATATGACCTACTGTAAGCTGAAAAATGCTTTTATTTAGCATCTGGACAAGTAAGCTAATAAAATGGGAGAAGAGTCTCTCAGTAAGCCACATTGTATCTACTCAGGCATCCTGCAACATAACAAAGTTGTCTTAGGTATGTTGATTGAAGAAAGACTTTAGACAACTTCAGTATAAGCACTTGTTTGAGTTCAGTACCATCTGTGGCTTGTCCCTCAAACCACTCACTTGATACATAAACCTGTATTTTAAAAATGTAAACAGGAGTCTGACCATGTTCTTCTCATACCATGAGATTCTACAACTACCATCATGGTGGGCAACGTTGAGGCTGTAGGCCTGGGCTTTTGCTATGATTGTAACTATGATAAATACAGATATAACTGCTGCAGCATAGGCTGCTATGGGTGACTCTGGTCTCCTGGCTTCTCCTAAGAAACAAAAGACTCCTTAACTCCTTAAATCATTTTCTCATGAGAAGCTTTACTTTCCTGGATAATTTGTAATATCAATATGTTTTAATGTTAATTATAAGGGCTTTAATTTATAATACTTTCCATATCAGAACATATACTTCATTGAATATTTACCTGGAAGCCTTTTTGTATTAGATATTTTCTTTATTTAGATTTCAAATGTTCTGCCCTTTCCTGGTTTCCCCTCCCAAAAAAAAATCCTATTTCCTCCCCACATCCACTGCTCACCAACTATCCCTCCCCCACTTCCTGGCCCTGGCATTCCCCTACACTGGGGCATAGAGCCTTCACAGGATCAAGGACCTCTCTTCCCATTGATGACCAACTAGGCCATCCTTTGCTACATATGTAGCTGGAACCATGAGTCTCACCATGTGTACTCTTTGGTTGGTAGTTTAGTCCCTGGGAGCTCTGGGGGTATGGGTTAGTTCATATTTTTATTCCTCCTATGGGGCTGCAAACCCCTTCAGCTCCTTTGGTCCTTTTTCTAGCTTCTTCATTGGGGGCTCTGTGCTCAGTCCAATGGATGACTGTGAGGCTCCACTTCTGTATTAGTCGGGCACTAGCAGAGCCTCTCAGGAGACAGCTCTACTATGAATGGCTGAAAATAAAAATAAAAACTGAGCAGCTTAGATATTGGGACACTAGTAATTTTAAAAATAAGGTAAACTCCCTCCAGTCTGCACTGGTCTACCTTGGGCATGAACTCAGCACCAGTCCCACAGCCATCGGAGGAGGCTCAACTACCAGGTACTCTAGCGTGCCCAGGATCTTAGGATCAAGTTTGAGGAGTACACGACATCTGTTCTAACACCACTGGGAGTAACTGGGACCAGCAGGATCTAGGAACACAGGAACCCTGCTTGATCAGTGGCTCAGGTTCCTTCCAGTCTGCACCAGTCTACCTTGGGCATCTCAGCAGCCAGTCCCACAGACCCAGAGCTTGGTCACAGCAGGATCTCAAGGGCACAGAGGCAGCTTGACACCCAGGAACTCTGACAGACCCAGAATCTCAGGATAACAGGATTCCGGAATCATAGGATCACAGAGACAGCTGGACTCTGAGGAGTTCTGACTCAACCAGGATTACCTGAAGGACAGGCTCCAGTCACATACAATGAGTGTAGGGAATACTAGAGATAGTCAGATGGCAGGAAGCAAGCATAAGAACAGAAGCAATAGAAATCAAGGTTATTTGGCATCATCAGAGCCCAATTCTTCCACTATAGCAAGTCCTGGATACATCATCACATGGGAAAAGCAATATTTGGATCAAAAGTCACTTCTCATGATGATGATGGAGAACTTTAATAAAAACATAAATAACTTACTTAAAGAAATACAGGACAACATAGGTCAACTGCTAGAAGCCCTTAAAGAGGAAACACAAAAATTCCTTAAAGAATTACTGGAAAACACAATCAAACAGGTGAAGGAAGTGAACAAAACCATGCAAGATCTAAAAATGGAAATAGAAACAATAAAGAAATCTCAAAAGGAGACAACCCTGGAGTTGAAAAATCTAGGAAAGAGATCAAGAGTCATAGATGCAAGCACTGACAACAGAATACAACAGATAGAAGAGAGAATATCAGGGGCAGAAGATACCATGGAAAACATTGACACAACAGTCAAAGAAAAAGCAAAAAGCAAAAAGCTCCTAACCCAAAACATCCAGGAAATCCAGGACACAATGAGAAGACCAAAGCTAAGGATAGGTATAGAAGAGAATGAAGATTTCCAACTTAAAAGGCCAGTAAATATCTTCAACAAAATTATAGAAGAAAACTTCCCTAACCTAAAGAAAGAGAAGCCCATAAACATACAAGAAGCCTACAGAACTCCAAATAGACTGGACCAGAAAAGAAATTCCTCCTGCCACATAATAGTCAAGACACCAAATGCACAAAACAAAGAAAGAATATTAAAAGTAGTAAGTGAAAAAGGTCAAGTAACATATAGAGGCAGACCTATCAGAATTACACCAGACTTCTCTCCAGAGACTATGAAAGGTCCTGAACAGAGACTATGAAAGATTCTGAGCAGATGTCATACAGACCCTAAGAGAACATAAATGCCAGCCCAGACTAGTATACCCAGCAAAATTCTCAATTACCATAGATGGAGAAATCAAAGTATTCCATGACAAAACCAAGTTTACACAATCTTTCCACAAATCCAGCCCTTCAAAGGCTAATAAATGGAAAACTCCAATACAAGGAGGGAAACTACACCCTAGAAAAAGCAAGAAAGTAATCTTTCAATAAAACTAAAAGAAGAAGATAGCCACATGAACATAATTCCAACTCTAACAACAAAAATAACAGGAAGCAACAATTACTTTTCCTTAATATCTATTAATATCAATTGGCTCAATTCCCCAATAAAAGACATAGACTATGAGACTGAGTACGTAAACAGGACCCAACATTTTGTTGGATACAGGAACCCCACCTCAGTGACAAAGACAGACACTACCTCAGAATAAAAGGCTGGGAAACAATTTTGCAAGCAAATGGTCCCAAGAAACAAGCTAGAGTAGCCATTCTAATATTGAACAAAAAAGACTTTCAACCTAAAGTGATCAAAAAAGATAAAGAGGGACACTACATACTCATCAAATCTACCAAGTTGAACTCTGAACCTCTATGCTCCAAATGCAAGGGCATTTACATTCATAAAAGAAACTTTACTAAAACTCAAAGCACACATTGCACCACATACAATAGTAGTGAGAGATTTTAACACCCCCCTCTCAGCAATGGACAGATCATGGAAACAGACACTAAAGAGAGACACAGTGAAACTGAGCACAGGGTCAACATTTTAGGAGCTAGAGAAAGCACCCAAGGAGCTGAAGGGTTTGCAGCCTCTTAGGAAAAACAACCATATGAACTAACTAGTACCCTCAGAACTCCCAAGGACTAAACCACCAACCAAAGAGTTCACATGGTGAGACTCATGGCTCCAGCTGCATATGTAGCAGAGGATGGCCTACTTGGTCATCAATGGGAGGAGAGGCCCTTAGTCCTGTGAAGGTTCTATGCCCCAATATGGGGGAATGCCAGGGCCAGAAACCCGGAGAGGTTGGGTTGGTAAGCAGTGGGAGGATGAAGGGAACAGAGTTTTGTTTTGTTTTGTTTTATTTTGTTGTTGTTGTTTTTTTTTTTTTTCAGAATGGAACCTGGCAAAGGAGATATCATTTGAAATGTAAATAAAGAAATTATCTAATAAAAAAAAGAAAGAAAGAAAGAAAAGAATTACACTGGATTTCTCACCAGAGACTATGAAAGGCAAAAGATTGTGGGCAGATGTCATACAGATCCTAAGAGAACAAAAATGCCAGCCCAGACTACCAAATCCAGCAAAACTCTCAATTACCATAGATGGAGAACACAAGTTATTCCATGACAAAAACAAATTTACACAATATCTTTCCACAAATCCAGCACTACAAAGGATAATTGTGACCTCCCCTAGCCTCAAGTGGGCTGAACCAGACCTTGTTCTTGCCACAGGCAGCTAGCCCACCTAGGGTGGAATCTTCCCCTTTAGGTGAGGTCTATTGTTCAGCAGAACAACAAGATGCTAATTAAGCCACAAGATCTTGGCTTACTGGGGAATGGGTTCCTGGCCTATATATTCTCAGATTCTGAATTACACATTGGACCTTGATCGGAACCTTTTGACTAGGTCTGGTTATTTCTCTCGAAGTCGCATTCCCCTATTTTCCACAGGACCTTGCCTCTCTTTCAGGAGCCTGGTTTGCATATCTGCTGGCAGCTACAGATAATAGTTGGAAAACACCAACACAAGGAGGGAAACTACACCCTAGAAAAAGCAAGAAAGTAATCTTTCACAAATCCAAAAGAAGACAGACACACAAACATAATGTCACCTCTAACTACAAAAATAACAGGGAGTAACAATCACTTTTTCTTAATTTCTCTTAATATCAACAGACTCAATTCTCTAATGAAATGACTGGATACGTAAACAGGACCCAGCATTTTGCTGCATACAGAAAATGGACCTCAGTGACAAAGACAGACACTGCTTCAGAGTAAAAGATTAGAATACAATTCTCCAAGCAAATGGTCCCAAGAAACAAACTGGAGTAACCATATTAATATCAAATAAAATCAACTTTCAACCAAAAGTTATCAAAAAGGATAAGAATGGATACTTCATACTCTTCAAAGGAAAAATTTACTAAGATGAACTCTCAATTCTGAACATCTATGCTCCAAATGCAAGGGCATCCACATTCTTAAAAGAAACTTTACTAAAGCTCAAAGCACACATTGCACCCCACATAAAAATAGTGGGAGACTTTACACCCCACTCTCAGCAAGGGACAGATCATGGAAATAGAAGCTAAACAGAGACACAATGAAACTCACAGGAGTTATAAACCAAATGGATCTAACAGATTTTTATAGAACAACCAAAAGCAAAAGAGTATACTTTCTTCTCAGAAACTCATGGTACTTTTTCCAAAATTGACCATATAATTGGCCACAAAACAAGATTCCACAGATACAAGAAGATTGAAATAATCCCATGCACACTATCAGATCACAATGGACTAAGACTGCTCTTAAATTCCAACAAAAACAACAGAAAACACAAATACACATGGAAACTGAACAATGCTTTATTCAATGATAACTTGGTCAAGGAAGAAATAATGAAAGAAATTAAAGATTTTTTAAAATTTAATGAAAATGAAGACATGTCATACCAAAACTTATGGGGCACAATGAAAGAAGTAGTGAGAGGAAAACTCATAGCTCTGAGTTCCTCCAAAAGAAACCTGGAGAGAGCTTACACTAGCAGCTTGACAGCACACCTGAAAGCTCTAGAACAAAAAGAAGCAAATATACCCAAGAGGAGTAGACAGCAGGAAATAATCAAACTCAGGGCTGAAATCAACCAAATAGAAACAAAAAGAACATTAGAAAGAATCAAGAAAACCAAAAGCTGATTGTTTGAGAAAATCAACAAGATAGATAAACCTTTAAGCAGACTAACCAGAGTGTACAGAGACAGCATCCAAATTAATAAAATCAGAAACGAAAAGGGAAACATAACAAGGAAATTCAAAAAAATGATCAGATCCTATTACAAAAGTTTATACGGAACTAAATTGGAAAAGCTGCATGAAATGGACAATGTTCTAGACACATACAAGGTGCCAAATTTAAAATAGGATCAGAAAGCCATCTAAACTGTCCCATAACCCCTAAAGAAATAGAAGCAATCATTAATAGTCTTCCAACCAATACATACCCAGGACCAGATGGGTTCAGTGGAGAATTCTATCAGACCTTTAAAAAGACCTAATACCAATACTCTTCAAACTATTCCACAAAATAGAAACAGAAGGTACACTACCCAATTTATTCTATGAAGCCACAATTATGCTTATACCTAAACCACACAAAGACCAAATTAAGAAATAGTACTTCAGACTAATCTCCCTTATGAACATTGATGCCAAAATACTTAATAAAATTCTTACCAACCGAATCCAAGAACACTTCAAAATGATCATGCACTATGATCAAGTAGGCTTCATCCGAGGGATGCAGGGATGGTTCAATATACTGAAATCCATCAATGTAATCCATTATATAAACAAACTCAAAGAAAAAAAAACAAATGATCATTTCATTCGATGCTGAAAAAGCATTTGAAAATTCAGCATCCCTTCATGTTAACAGCCTTGGAAAGATCAGGAATTCAAGGTCCATACCTAAACATAGTAAAAGCAATATACAACAAACCAGTAGCCAACATCAAACTGAATGGAGGGAAACTTGAACAATCATATTAAAATCAGGGACTAGACAAGGCTGCCCATTCTCTATCTTTTCAACATAGTATTTGAAGTTCTAGCTAGGGCAATTGGACAACAAAAGAAGGTCAAGGGGATGCAATTTGGAAAGGAAGAAGTCAAAGTATCCCTATTTGCAGATGATACGATCACATACTTAAGTGACTCCAAAAATTCCATCAGAGAACTCCTGAAGCTGATAAACAACTTCAGCAAAGTGGCTGGATATAGAATTCAAACCAATCAGTAGCCTTCCTCTACTCAAAGGATGAACAAGCCGAGAAAGAAATTAAGGAAATGACACCCTTCAAAATAGCCACAAATGATATTGCATACCTTAGTGTGACTCTAACTAAGCAAGTAAAACATCTATATGATGAGAACTTCAAGTCTCTGAAGAAAGAAATCAGAAAGATGTCTGAAGAAAGATCTCAGAAGATGGAAAGATCTCCCATGCTCATTGATCGGCAGGATTAATGGTCATCTTGCCAAAAGCAATTTACAGATTCAATGCAATCCCCATCAAAATTCCAACTGAATTCTTCATAGAGTTAGAAAGAGCAATTTGCAAATTCATTTCAAATAACAAATGAATTTGTTATTCATACCCAGGATAGCAAAAACTATTCTCAACAATAAAAGAACTTCTGGGGGAATCACCATCCCTGTCCTCAAGCTGTACTACAGAGCAATAGTGATTAAAAACTGCATGGTATTGGTATAAAGACAGGCAGGAAGATTAATGAAATAGAATTGAAGACCCAGAAATGAACCCACGCACATATGGTCACTTGATCTTTGACAAAGCAGCTAAAACCATTCAGTGGAAAAAAGACAGCATTTTTAACAAATGGTACTGGTTAAATTGGCAGTCAGCATGTTGAAGAAGGTAAATTGACTCATTCTTATCTCCTTGTACAAAACTCAAGTCCAAGTGGGTCAAGGACTACCACATAAAACCAGATACGCTGAAACTTATAGAGGAGAAAGTGGGGAAGAGCCTCGAACATATGGTCACAGGGGAAAAATCCCTGAACAGAATACGAATGGCTTGTGCTGTAAGATCAAGAATCGACAAATGGGACTTCATAAAATTGCAAACCTTCTTAAGACAAAAGGCAATAAGACAAAATAAGACAAAAACGCAACCAACAGATCGGGAAAAGATCTTTACTAATCCCACATTCAATAGAGGTCTCATATCTAATATATACAAAGAACTCAAGAAATTAGACTCCAGAGAACCAAATAACCCTATTAAAAGTAGAGTACAGAGCTAAAGAAAGAATTTTCAACTGAGGAATATCGAATGCCCGAGAAGCACTTAAGGAAATGTTCAACATCCTTAGTCATGAGGGAAATGCAAATCAAAACAATCCTGAGATTCTACCTCGCACCAGTCATAATGGCTAAAATCAAAAACTCAGGTGACAGCAGATGCTGGCAAGGATGTGGAGAAAGGGGAACACTCCTCTGTTGCTGGAGGGAATGCAAGCTTATAAAACCCTTCTGGACATCAGTTTGGCAGTTCCTCAGAAAATTGGACATAGTACTACCTGAGGACCCAGCTATACCAATCCTGGGCATATACCCAGAAGATGCTCCAACATGTAATAAGAACACATACTCAACTATGTTCATGGCAGCCTTATTTATAATAGCCAGGAGCTGGAAAGAACCCAGGTGTCCTTCAACAGAGGAATGGATACAGAAAATGTGGTACATTTACACAATGAAGTACTATCAGCTATTAAAAATGATGAATTCATGAAATTCTTCGACAAATGGATGGAACTAGAAAATATCATCCTGAGTGAGGCAACCCAATTGCAAATGAAAACACCTGGTATGAACTCACTAATAAGCCCCAAATCTTCAAATAACCAGAATACAATACACAGACCACATGAAGCTCAATAAGAAGGAAGACCAAAGTGTGGGTGCTTCTGTCCTTCTTAGAAGGAGAACAGAATACTCACAGGAGCAAATATGGAGATAAAGTGTAGAGCAGGAACTAAAGGAGAGGCCACCCAGAGACTGTCCCACCTGGGGATTCATCCCATATACAGTTACCAAACCCGGACCTTATTGTGGATGCCAAGAAGTGCATGCTGAAAGGAACCTGATATGGCTGTCTCCTGAGAGGCCCTGACAGAGCCTTACAAATACAGAGGCAGATGTTAGCAGCCAACCAATAGACTGACCATGGGGTCCCTAATAGAGGACTTAGAGAAGGGACTGAAGGAGTTGAAGGGGTTTGCAATCCCATGGAAAGAATAACAATATCAACCAAACAGACCCCCCAGAACTCCCAAGGTCTAAGCCATCAACAAAGGAGTACACAAGGCTCCAGTTGCATAGGTAGCAGAGGATGGTCTTGTCATGCACCAATGGGAGGAGAAGTCCTTGATCCTATGAAGGCTTGATAGATGACCCAATGTAGGGGAATCGAGGGTGGGGAGGTGGGAGTTGGTGGGTGGGTGGAGGAACACCCTCATAGAAGCAGGAGGAAGGAGGATGTGTTAGTGTATTTTCAGTAGGGAGGGAAACTGGGAAAGGGGAAAACATTTGAAATGTAAATAAAAAAATAAGTTAGACATTTTAAGTTTTAAGAATGTCTAAATTGATACCATTTAGTAAAATGTACAAATGTCAGTTTTTTTTCCATTATGGGTAAGCAAATACATGGCTTTTTCATGTGTATTTGCTTATATAAATTACCTAGGCTAATCTAAGAAAACTCTAAATATCTTAAATAAAGTAATTTATATTGTGTTAAGAAAAAATTAAGCTAGCATCTGTTTCAGTGCCTCAGCATTTTGAAAGGCAAATAGAGGGACCTTGTTACTCCAGAAGAGTAATCAGTAAAAACCTTGGTCAGCAAATACAGTAGAGAAGCAAGATAAACAGGAGCTAGCAATGTTCTTTTGAATACAAAGTAAAACTCAAGAGTCTGAAACTTAAATTGTTCAATAGTTTTCCAGCTTTATTTAGATATAATTGGCTAACAGCACTCACAAATACACACACTATATTTACAGTCTGGTTTGAAATTGTACTTATTTATTTTTCATATTTTATCTCAAATTGAACATAGATTGTTTTCTCATATAATATATTATGATTTTGGTTTCCCCTCCCACTACTACTCCCAGTCCTTCCCCACCTCCTCAGTCATCTCAGTGCACCTCTTTGCATCTCTCATTAGAAAAAAAAAAGTGTATTTCTAAGGGATAATAATAAAACAAAACAAACACATTAAAACAGGACAGAGCAAACAAACAGATGGAAAAGAGCTCAAGAAAAGGCACAAGAAACAAATACATATGCAGACATCCTCATTTGCACCTACAAGGCATCCCAGAAAACCATTAAACCTAGAGGAATAATATATATGCAAAGGACTTAGAGGACTAAAAATATTTATAAATGTAAAATAAATAAAATAAATATCATTTAAAAATAAAAATAATTTTAAAAATATAGCATTACTTTAGCTAGAACTTCAAGTACTATGTAAAATCAAGATCAGGTAAACAATTTAAATATTCCTACAACCCAAAAGGAAATAGAAGCACTCATTAAAAGCCTCCCAAACAACAAAAGCCCAGGCCCAGATGGTTTTAATTTTAGCACAGAACTCTACCAGACTTTCAAAACAGAGCTAATAAAAACACTCCTCAAACTATTCTACAAAATAGAAACATAAAGAACATTTACAAACTCATTCTATGAGGCCACAGTCACCCTGATACCTAAACCACACAGACTCAACTAAGAAAGAGAACTTTAGATCAATTTCCCTTATGAATATTGAAGCAAACATACTCAAGAAAATGCTTACAAGCCAAGGGTATATCGAAGATATCATCCGTCATGATCAAATAAGCTTCATCCTATGGTTGCAAGGATGGTTCAATTTATGAAAATCTATCAACATATTGCACCATATAAACAAACTGAAAGAAAAATTACTAGGTGATAATCTCACTAGATGCTGAAAAGGCTTGTCTAACACCCCTGCATGTTAAGGTCTAAGAAAGAGCAAGTATACAAGGTATATACTGAAACATAATAAAATAGACATACAGCAAGCCAATAGACAACATCAAATTAAATGGAGAGAAACTTGAAGCAATCTGACTAAAATCAGGGAGAAGTTAAGTTCTGCTAGATGTCCCATGGTGGAGTGATACCCAAGCGGGGGCTTCCCATTCTCTGAGGACATAGGGAGGGAATAATGGGGAGAATTTTTAAGGGCAGGACTGGAAGCAGAGGAGGAGGGCTGCAATTTTGATGTAATGTGAATAAAACAATAAACCACAACAAAAGTAATATTAATGAAATTTTTAAAATGGAAAATATTTTCAAACGACCGACACAACATTTTTGAGGATAGAAACTCCAAAGATGCCTCTGAGTTCGGTTCTGTTGGCCATCTACTGCTGGGAATTCAGTCTACACTTAAGAGTAGTTGGTTTCTCTAGTAAGACTCTCTTGGAGAAATTTTCATTTAAAAGCAATTATCAATTGGAGTTTTTTTTTTTTTTTTTTTTTTGGTTTTGGTTTTGGTTTTTCTGGGTTAGGGATAGTGGTATGTGTCCACTTCTAATCTTAGCTCTAGACCCCATCTGGAATAGACCTATGCAGGCACATTCTGATTAATCTTGTTGTTCTGGGGCTTTGTTTCCTTGGTGGCCCTTAGACTCTTTCTGCCTCCTTTTTCACAGGGTTCTTTGAGCCTTTAGGGGAACTATTTGGTGGAGGCATCCCACTTAGGGATGAATATTCAAAGGTCTTTTATTCCCTGTATAATGTCTGGCTGTGGGTCTCTGTATTGGTTCACATATGCTACAAAGGGAAATGTCTCTAATGATGGCTGAGCAAGGCACTGATCTATGATATGACTATCAGAAACTGTCTGATTACTCCCACAAGCTTTGTGCAATCATTGCCCTAGTATATAATGATAGCAGGACTCTACTGTAAACCAAAGGGTTTGTTGCTAGTCTGCTGTTTACATTTATCCTTTGGTGGTTTGCAAAGTACTTTCCTATACCAAAGATGCTAGCTGTTATGAAGAGAGGTTCTCTGTAGTCACCAGCTTGATTTCTCTATATTCAATGAGTTATGTAGGTGTTATCAGTAAAGGGGCCTTGCCATCAGTTTGGGGAGAGCATGTTATAGTCTTGCCAACAACCTGGGTTGTTTGGGGGTTCTGATGGGACTCTTTTAGCCAACTCAATTAAATATAACACAATCCTGGTGTTAGAGGCTTCATTGGTGACAAGAGATATCCAGTTGGGGTTCTGCCTCCCCCAGTACTTGGTGATTTTATTTAGATCCCATTAATACATGTATATATTATACAAATCTTCTATTGGATTAAGTATTTATACACCTTACATGACACTTAATTTTAGATGTCTCTCCCTATATCCCCTCCCTCGTAAATCTTTTCCTGCCTCTCTTCACTTGACTTTCCAGTTCAAGACACATGCATACACATGCATACATATACACACACATGCGTGCATGCATGCGTGTGCATGTGCATACACACACACCTGTAACTATTTGTTCTAGTTACCATTCCTAGGGTGATCTATCTGTTACCTCCTAGTTCATTACTCTATCAAACTTTTGTAATCTATGGATTGTAGCTTGGTTATTATTGACTTGACATATCCACATATGGTCAAATACATTTCATATTTGTCCTTCTGGGTTGAGACTATTACACTAATGGTAGTCAGGATTTTTTTTTCTTTTTTGTTAATCATCCTACTCCTTTACATCTCAAATAATATCCCCATTACTGGTACCCCTCTATAAGGTGGAAGGCAAAGAAAATATTTTCAGCAAATAGGAGAAGAAACAATTCCTAAACATAAAGAAAGAGATACCAATCAAAGTGCAAGAGAATCAGAGAATACCAAATAGATAAGGCCAGAAAATTAATTCCTAGTGTCATATAAAAATCTAAACACTAAGTATATAAAATAAAGAATGTTGAAAATCTCTTTACTTTTTTTTAATTAGGTATTTTCTTTATTTACATTTCAAATGATATCCCCTTTCCAGGTTTCCCCTCCAGAAAAAAACAAAACAAAACCCTGTTCCCTCCCCACTTCCCCTGCTCACCAACCCACCCTCTCCTGCTTCCTGGCCTTGGCATTCCCCTACACTGGGGCATAGAGCCTTCACAGGACCAAGGACCTATCCTCCCATTGATGACTGACTAGGCCATCCTTTGCTACATATACAGCTGGAGCTGTGAGTCCCACCATGTGTACTCTTTGGTTGATGGTTTAGTCCTTGGCAGCTCTGGAAATACTAGTTAGTTCTCATTGTTGTTTCTCTTAAGGGGCTGAAAACCCCTTCAGCTCCTTTGGTCCTTTCTCTAGCTCCTTCATTAGGGACCCTGTGCTCAGTCCAATGGATGGCTGTGAGCCTCTACTTCTGTATTAGTTGAGCACTGGCAGAGCCTCTCAGGAGACAACTATATTAGGCTCCTGTCAGCCAGCACTTGCTGGCATCCACAATAGTGTTTGGGTTTGGTGACTGAATATGGGAAGGATTCCCAGGTCAGGCAGTCTCTGAATTGTCCTTCCTTCAGTCTGTGTTCCATACTTTGTCTCTGCAACTCCTTCCATGGGTATTGTGTTCCTCCTTCTAAGAAGGATCAAAGTATCTACATTTTGGTCTTTCTTCTTCTTGAGTTTCTTTTGGTTTGTGGATTGTATCTTGGGTATTCTATGCTTCTGACTCCAGAGAACCCAATAACCCTAGTTAAAAAATGGGGTACAGAGCTAAACAAAGAATTCTCAACTGAGGAATACCAAATGGCTGAGAAGCACCTAAAGAGATGTTCAACATCCTTAGTCATCTCACACCAGTCACAATGGCTAAGATCAAAAACTCAGATGAAAGTAGATTCTGTCGAGGTTGTGGAGAATACCACAACCATGGGATTGCAAGCTGGTATAACCACTCTTGAAATCAGTTTGGCAGTTCCTCAGGAAATTGGAAATAGTACTACCTGTGGACCCAGCTATACCACTCCTGGGCATATACCCAGAAGATGCTCCAACATGTAATAAAGACACATGCTCCACTATGTTCATAATAGCCTTATTTTATAATAGCCAGAAGCCGAAAACAATCCAGATGTCCCTCAACAGAGGAATGGGTATAGAAAAAGTGGTACATTTACTCAATGGACTACTACTCAGCAATTAAAAAGAATAAATTTTTTGAAATTCTTAGGGAAATGGATGGATCTGGAGAATATCATCCTGAGTGAGGTAACCCCAGATGTCCCTCAACAGAGGAATGAATACAAAAAATGTGATACTTCTACATAATGGAGTATTATTCTGCTATTAAAAATAATGAATTCATGAAGTTCTTAGGGAAATAGATGGATCTGGAGAATATCATCCTGAGTGAGGTAACCCAACCCCCAAAACACACATGGTATGTACTTTCTCATGAGTGTATATTAGCCCAGAAGCTCAGAATCTCTTTACTCTTGACATCTCTGCTCCCTTCTTTCTATTCTAGCTCCTCCTACTCCCATGTCTTCTTATAGGTATGTGTGCAAGAATTATGCAAGTATTCACAGATGCCATCTGTTCATTACCCCCCATAGCAATATATTCAGAAGACAGAAATTTCCTTTATGTATTCACAAATTCCAGATCTTATATCTGTCTTGTCCCGTACTGGTGATATGCCTAAGGCCTCAGAGTGGGTGGTATGTGTGTCTTCTTTAGACATTCATCACTCTTTTAATCTTGGTACTTTGATATTTCCCTGCTTGGTCACTGATCATTGGTAGAAGGGGCTAAGAGCAGCACCAATCAGCTGGTATAAACATAAATATTTAGACATCAGTTTATCTACATGTGTATTTAGCAAAACTTCAGTAGTAGAATCACTTATGATCATTTGACTAAATTTACAAACCATGGCATGTATTCCATTCTATGATGCTGGTCTAAAATCCAACCAAGAACATAGTTGGTTACCTCAGGGACAAGCATATAATAATATGCTTACACATTAAATGGACTCAGTTTCTTTGAAGACCCATACCTAATACATGACCCTTCATTCACACAAGCTCAGTTGATATTTTTAAGTAATATTTCACAGTAAATGACTGAAAAAAGTTGTAGATTAAATAAGTTTATTAGAACAACAGAGAAACAACTTCCAACATGAAGGTCAATAAGGCTTTTGTTCTATTACCATCATTGTGATGATGGCAGAGCTGAGTTTGCAGCTGAATTTCACTCCATTTCTCTTGAGAAGAAAAAAGTCCAAGGAAAGGGGGTCAACTTCGTACAAGTGAACACCAGTCAATGATGGATTTAATTTCACTGTAGGATCTTCTTCATGCAGGTCTACAGTTCAGAAAGTGTGAGGCTGAGAACTGGGCAGTCCTGGAGTCACCTCTGGAGCAGATAAGAATATCTCAAGGTGTCTTCAATAGTAGTAGCCAAATCCAGAGCCATATCCAGAGCCACAACCATAGCCATAACCACACAGAGAGCGTGAGCCATAGCCATAGCCACAGCCCAGTCCACGGTAGCCACAGCCATAGTAGGAGCCATAGCCACAACCCAGGCCTCCATAGCCATAGCCCAGGCCTCTATAGCCACAGCAGCCATAGCCTCTACCGCCATAGTAGTTTCCGTAGTAGCCACACATTGTGTAGGTTGTTGAGGTTGTTCTTGAGTAGAGAGGAGTGTAGGTGACTTGAGTCTGTATATTTCTGCCCAAAAGGAGGCCCTTTTATATTCTCTCAGTATGGGTGGGACCAACCACAGGCTTGTGTCATTGACCATATTTCCAAAGCAATTTGAATAATTAGTTGAGTTTATTTTAAATCTGGCATTGAAGCTATTTCCTGTGGTTTAGCCACAGCTGAACCACCCATGAGTCCTTAATGTGAATCAATGTATCATCATCTAAATACTATTCAAATCAAATCTGTAGATTATTGTTTTGTATCAAGGTCTTATAGCAGGAAATGACTGTTTTTAAATACACAAACTGTGACCTGTTTTGGACAATAAAAGATTGGCTTTACTTTTGATTTATACAATGAGTCAACTTGAGCTCTTCCATACATCATTCCACAGTGCCTCAAACCATCTTGCATGCCCTTGGGGAGTCTCTTCATTTATTTCAGAAAAGCTTTATCATTAATGAAGTCCTAAGACAGTAGTTTAATCTCTGGGAAACAAGCATGAGAAGCTTGATAATTTTGTATTTTTATCAATTACTCATTTTTACCTGTTTTTGAAACACCAGATTTTTCTACCTATTTTGAATTTGTCATCTAAATTCATTTTTTTCATTTTTAATGTTTATTTTATTTATTTACATTTATTTATTTATTTTACATTTGCTATCTCCCTTCCCAGTTTCCCCTCCATAAACTCCCTATTCCCTTCTCCCTCCCCTGCCTCTATGAGGGTGTTCCCCTACCTTGTCCAAGTACTCCTGCCTCAGTGCCGTAGCATTCCATTATCTTGGATCATCCAGCTTCCACTGGACCAAGGGGCTTCCTTCCCAGTGATGCCAGATAAGGCAATCCTGTGTTTCATATCCAGCTGGGTGCCCCTGTCTACTCTTGTTGGTGGCTTAGTCCCTGGGAGCTTTGAGGGGTCTGGTTGATTGATATTGTTGTTCTTCCTATGGGGTTGCAAACTCCTTCAGCTCCTATACTCCTTGCCCTAACTTCTGCATTGGGGTCCCGGCTCTTTGAATTCATAAAAGAAATGTTTGGATTAAATTTTATTTTCTAAGTTTAATTTTCATGGAATTGGGTTCTTTAAAATTTAAGGGCATATTTCTGTGTTCCATCCCAAAGTTAAATGTAGGCATTTCTTGATCTAAAACAATAATACTGACAGAGCTACATTTTCCTCAAGCAAAGTAGGATTTTATCAAAAACTAGAAGGGATATGTGTGTGTGTGTGTGTGTGTGTGTGTGTGTTTTATAATAAAACACACAAGGCTTAGAACCAAATACTAGGTATGGTTTACCAGTTACTTGAGCATGACAGGAGAAAAACATCCTTTTTTAAACCTCAACAAATGTCATTACAAGACAGATGTAGGTGTTCCACGCATACCACTACACATCACAGTCCACATCAGGAGGGTTGGAATTGAGGAAATGTTTAATGTACAGCTAAAGCCCTAATTTATGTTGAGATTTTCTTGAAGTATAAAATAGATGTTTTATTTTCTAATAGAAATGACAAAGTGAGGTATAATTTGGTTCATCACAAAAGTAAACCATTTACTCATTTATACAAATTTATACTCGTTTACTCATTTATACATTACAAAGATGTTACTTCATTTGTATAATAAAATTAAATTCATCTGTAAAGAGATACAGGACAATATTAGATAAATATGACAGATAATCTAAAAAATCCTGCAATTCTGCATGTGTCTAACACAAGAATTTGAGTGTATTAACAACCTGAGAGCAATTTACATAGTTACTATGACATCATAAAATCTCATTTTGGAATTTATATTTGACCTTTTAATGAGGAAGGTCTTAAAACTATTTCAAAATCTTGCATTTAATACATATAATTTGTGAAAATCTTGACTGTGCAGGAATCTTAGCCATAAAAGCTTCCTTGTGCCTTATGAAATATATGATTTATGAGAGAGTTGTTGGCAGTGTTTCTTGTGGTTTATGCAAATAGATTCTAGAGAATCAGCCTTACTCGTGATTGGCCATGCCTTCTTGTAAGGGAGCACAAAAGATTGTGAAAATGATAGTGTTCAGACTCAGGGAAACACCCTCTTCTTCTACACCAGAGCCACCTTCTTTTGGCACCATGATCTATGGCAATGGCTACACAGCCCGGGGGTATGATAGGCCTGGCCCTGGCTATGGTTGTGACTACAGAGGCTACGGAGGCAGTTGGTGCACTTCTACTGCTCTTGGTCCTCTGGTGTCAGGTGCTGTTCCTGTGGATTCCACTGATAAGCCAAATTGAAAGCTCTGAATTTGCTGGATTTGAGTATTATGAACATAAATTTGTCTTGTTCATCTTATACCGGACTCTTCTTATTTTTATCTATACAGACATATATCCATCTGTATTTGGGTTTGTGTAAGTGAATGAGGGATCTTACATGACAATCCAACAGATTGGGCCAGAGACACAGGCAGTTGTGAGACACCCAACATGGGTACCAGAAACTAAATTCTGGTCCTCTAAGAAAACAATACTTGTTTCTTAACCACCACTGAGCCATCTCCTCAGCCTCTAAATAATAATAGTATTTTAATTATTTTTAGTTTTGAGTTATAACATAATTATACCATTTTCCTTTTTCTTTTCCTCCCCCATGAAAAACCCCATGTAGCATGCCCATTTTTATTTCAAAATTATGGCCTCATTTCTTAAAAAATGTTGGTGTGTGGTATGTTTCTAAATACATAAACATAACTTTCTCAGTCTATGTAGCATTATCTTGTCATTTGTACATATGTTTTCAGGGATGACTACTGGTTATTAGATAACTAATTGATATGTCTTTCCCTGGGGAAGACTATTTCTCCTGCTCTCAGAATACCTTAGTTGCCTGTAGTTCATATATTGTTGAGGTCTCCTGAGTTTTCCATGTTGTATTAATATTGTCTCCTGTTGTCTTTATTCAGCTAATGTTTAGGCAACCATGCCAGTACAATTTCATGGGTGGAGTCTGATATTACTAGAAAACAAAATCTCTAGCAAACTCTCTGATGTTCTGCCTATTGCAATCTTTCCATAAACTCTTTTGCAAAGTCCAACAAGCATAACTAAGTCTTGTTAACATTGAATGTAAGAAGCCCAGTGACTAAACCTAGTTAGTATTCATGTCCTACTTTAATTGTTCTCTAAGAGTAACTGACACTCTACAAAGTATATGTCCTAGCCTACAGCCTTTCTGCTTTTATAGCTCTATTTCACTTATAAGTTGAAAAACAGCCCAAAATTTATAATCTTAGAAAGTTGTTAATCCTTTATTTCTTATATGAGTGAATTGATCACAAGCATATTTCATTTTAAAGCAATATTAATTTATTTATATAACACCCTCAATAGAGCCATCCATACCTGGTTAGTCACCCACAAGAAACCAGGCTCATTCTACATCATTGCCTCATCCTTTGTGCACTCTGATATATATGCTGATACTCAGAAATGGTGGCACTCCCGAGATAAGGATAAAACCATTTACCTATATCCAGTTAAATATTATCTTGCACAGAAGTTCCACTTCCTTTTAGCTAGGCTAGAACTGTCTCAGTTGCTTTCAAAGTCACAATAATCACTGGAATCTCAATACACAGAGACATGTAAGAGGTTTATTCTGCCTTAATTACTTTTGTCATTTCTCTTTTTCTCTAGCAAAAGAACTCATTGCAATTCATTGGTACCTGCATTCAAGTGAGGCTGGGTCATAGTCACCTGTTTCTCCTACTGGGAACAATAGTTCAGCCAAATTTAAAGATATTCAGATTCTTCTGAATTCTTCTGTGATGAAAACAAGGCTGGTTTATTATCTTATTTTAGTGTTCTTACCTGGCCAATGAAATTCGGGAGATGAATATTCATTTCTAAAGCAACAATGAAGAGCCATGTTTCTGACTATCTCATTCATGATGTTAACAATACCTCAGATGTAAATACCACATGTTTTGGAACACCTAAGCATTTCAAGAAAGCATTAATTTTTTTAGAAATAGGCAATAAGACAAGTTAGAAAATATGCTTACCACCCACTTGGAAGAAATCCTATTATCTCACAACTGATTAAAAATGTTACTTCCAAAAAGATTTTCCTCCCACAGGTAGTAGATTTATTCCAAAGTATTTATATTCTGTTTTGGAATATTCAAAGTAAACTCTAGTGCTTGTTTTTCATCTTTCCTGCTGTTGTCAACAGCAAGCATTTTAAAAATCTAATTAAAATGACCATGTTGACTCTGAACTGATTCACAGTCTGTCCTATGAGAGAAGCAACACTCCTTAACTATGAGATGTTCCTTTTTTTTCCTGTAAGATACCTCTTTCATTGTAGTGTTCTGAACAGTGTGTAGTCTCTGCATGTAATCATGGCCTCTATGTGATAATTGTAGGCACGTTTGTGAGCATCATTCACCACATGTGGAACAATTATGGCATCAGAAACTGTACATCCTTGGAGTTTAACAAATATCATCACAGACCTATCCCCAGTGTTTCAACACAAGAATGCCTTCCCTTTCTCTAAGGAATCTAAAACAATGAAAATCAAGCCACTGTCAAATAGACTAAACAGAACAAAGTAAGCAGAGAGCTTGAAATAGCAAAATGAACCCTACACAGGAGAATACGTACAACACACTCTCTAGTGTTTGTCTCTTTAGGTAATGAACTATTCCAGACCCAAGACTCAGTTTTTACAAGGCAAAAACAGAGCCAAAGGCTGCTGCAGGAGATTATCCCAGCAATCCAGATCCTGGATATAAGTGAAAATTCAGAGAAACTTCATGGATATGAAGTTGATATAGTATGAAAAAACAAAAGCAGAAAGCAAATCATTTAACATCAAGATTTCAAGTTCCATCCTGTTCTAGAAATTGTTATGATTTCAACATTCTTTGTAGATGAAAAGAATTTTAATTGCATAGATATGCCACAATTTCTTCATCCTTCTCTTTGTTGATGGGCATCTATACAGATTCCATTGTGAACCATGCTGCAACACTTTTTAAATTTTTCATAAGGAAACAATACAAGGTAAAACGCATTCAAATTTCTTCCCAGAATCTACTGATTTGGTGAAGTAACATCAATCTTTTAGTACTCATAAAAAAAAAAAAATTTGCATGGCTATAATGTCTAGACACTAAGTCTTCACATAAGTAGATTGTTTTATTTTCTTCTTAAATTACTTAAATTGTGTCAAATCATTTTCTGTAACTTGTCTGTAACTTGGTGCATATTTTAAATATAATTACTAATAACTCAGGTCATATAATTTGATCATGAGACTACTAGTTGAAAGAAAAGAAAGAGCATGCAGCCTATGAGAAACATGATAGTAAGGCTGCTACAGATGGATAGAATGAATTAGAAGGGGTGCACTAACTGTGGTTTATCCCATCCATCACTGAGAGGGCATTATAGTGATGGACAGATACAACGCTCAGACAGAGCACACCGTTACCCTAAATTCTTAATGAAACCGTCTACTTTCAGATTACGTGTTATTGTGGTAATATGGTGCCTGGGCTATGGTGGCTCAGGGTTTCTGTGGCCTGGGATATGGTTGCAGCTGTGACTGTGAATATGGTATCCTGGGCTATGGCTAGGGCTGTGACAGATCTGGATACAGCTATTGTAGCCTGTTCTGATATAAAAGATACTAGATTTTACTGAGAAAAACCTAAGAATACTTCAGAACTTACCTGTTTCCTGATTCCATAGCTGGACCCTTCTCTTAGTTTATTTTAAACAGTTATCCACCTTGACTTACTTGGGAAGAAAGAGGAGATTTTAAATACTTCATCCATCATCTTAATTGAATATATTCATGCAGAAGTCTAGTTTTATAAAAAATAATTTTTTATTTTGCTACTGTTATGTTACTATTGTTATTCTACACAGATTATGCTCAACATTCCTCAAATGAGACTAGCAAATTATTTTCAATAAAAAAAATTACGTTGTCACTTATGCTCCTTGTACTGTAACATAATGGTTACAACATTTCTTTATGTATAAACCTATGACAGAAAACTCTCCACATGAATGAAGAGTGACACAAAAGCTTACATGTGAAAATATGTTAATCTGGAAATTTGTTTTTAGTGAAACTGTAATTGCTTCAGTGGTTTACACTGACCATCTTAAAATATTATACTATATGGTAAAATCTTAATTAATAAGGCTTACAACACACTTGGTGCACAGGACCACACCCATGCAGTTCAGAGCTTGGCTATTTGTTTTATTGAGAGTGTACATTTCAGAACTGAAGGCCATGCCTCACAATGCTTCTCCTTGAATCTTCTAGTTCGCAACATTGTTCACAATCTAGCACAGATATTAAAACCATATTTTATATTGTATAATGTCACCCCGATAATTTTGTCTTTGATAGTCTCTAGTAATTGCCACCCCGTTAATACATGGAAGTGTCAGACATAAAATGTCACATCACTATTTTCATCTAACAGTGATTTTGCATTTTATGTTCAAAGCTGTTCTTTTGAAGATACAAAACTTTATTGTGTTGACTAGCTTTCTTCTAGATCAAAAAAAAATACAACCTTAACTTCTACTTCTTTAGGACTATTTTGAATTAAAATGTTAATATTTTATGATCTCTCACATGAAATTATGAACTTTCTCCAAATGATAGATAGAGATTTTCCAATTTTTGAATAGAAATGTGATGCATATTGCAAACTATTAATAGAGAAAGATAGGTATGGTCAGTGAAAATGTCAAATTTATATTAATTTTAAATTTAAATTATGAGTCAATAAAATACTTATGGACTTCCATAAAATATTTGAAGTTGTGTCACATTTGTTTATCATATGAAACATTAAAATACTATATACATGTGTAATAATATTATTCTTTTAAATGTCTATTTATAAAGACAACATCATCCATCAACTATGACAGAGACATACAATAATTCTAAGAACATAAAGCCATTCTCAATGAAGTGTTTCCTGGTTCAGCACCAAGGACAGTTCCCAAAAGCCATAAAGTGTGTTGGTGTTTTTCTAGATGAAACAGAGGAAAATAAACCAATTAACTAATTAGTGCAGGGCATACTTATGTGATTTTCATGCTTTCAAATTAGAAGCACGAGAGAAGCATACCTATTAAAATGTTTTGGCATTCATCTCTCCCTGGAGCCTTGATGATTTTGTCCAAATTATCTGCTCAAATCTGAATCCTTACAAGAGCAAGCTAGGAGAAAATAAATTAATAAACATTGGATAGTATATGATTTATTAATAGCATAGGAAAATATAGAACTACATTTCTCTTCACCCTCTATCCTGAGGGCTAAGAGTGTATGCTAAGGATATATGATGGTTGCGATGAAAGAATCATATTATACACAACTGAAAATTATTGAATTGAAATAAATATGGCTAGATTTGGGAAGACAAGTGTTGTGAGTTTTCTATCATTCATGGATCCTAGAATATATGAATTTGTGTGTATATATGTGTGTGTGTACACATATACTTACACATATGTGTGTGTGCATATGTATATGTACATAAGTGTTTATGAATGTATATTATATGTGTGTGTTAAAGCTATGTATAAGGGAGAATGAGGGTTATTAAACTAGAATTGGAACAATAAGAAATAAAAAGATATTTTAGCAGGGGAGAAAAAGAGAAAAAAAGCTGTCATACAGGAAGCATGGAAGTAGAAAGATGGCTGATGGCTTTGAAGAGCAAGGGGGTGGATGGGAAAAGATAGAGCCAGGGAATAGAGTGGAAAGTAGAAGCATAATTACTAATTTCAAGAGTAATAAAAAGACTGGTGTTATCTCTGAAATAAAATAAAGTTGCTTTTGAGCATAGTTTGAAAAGTATCATTGTATCTCTCGTGTGTTCCTCTGTAATGTCTTTCTTGGAGGTATTGATTTATAGCTTCCATTAAATGTAATTTTTAAATAAAATGAAATGTTTTATTTCCATCATTTCTTTGGTTGTAAGGTACAACTTTGGAAAGATGAGGAGAGTGCTGGTATTTTTATAACAAAACAGTACAAGAAAAGTATCAACATGAGAAACATATATAGTATTTTTGGGTCTAATGATTCAGAATGTTAGACTTACATTCTGGTCAAGTTCCATTAGTCAGTGGAAACATAAACTTTTTAACATTAAATAGGTCAAGACCCCTAAAACTGTTAATTTCATACATTTTAGTAAAATTCCCAAAAAATATAATTAGCAAAAGTATTTTTAAAATATTTAAAGATAATTATTTACATTTACATATTTAAAGAAAGGAGATTTACTTAACAGACCACTGAAATATTAAAGAACATGCCAAGATAGATTGAAGAAAGGTCAGGAGGCCCCTACTCTACACAAAGAAATATAATAAGGGATGCTGAGAGCGAAAGTAGTCCTCTCCTGGAAATGCACTGCAATTGGTTATCTCTGCATTGTTTAGGGTGTGTGGAATCACATTTCTCATATGTTCATATTCAGACCACAAAATGACTTAAATAATATTAGTGACACCTCTAATATTATTGTGAGCCTTCTTAGCCTACCATGAAGTAATTCCTTTTGAATGAAACAATATGTTGAAGGAATGTTATTGTTCACAAGTGACAGGTGACTAAACTCCAATTTTTGTTTTGCCACGTGGATGCTTCCTGACCCAATATTGGGCTTCACTCACTTTTCTATATTCCCTCTTGGAAGTCAGTGGTCATAGACATTGAAATTCCAACTGTTAGGATGACAGAACTTGCTATTTCAATTTTTCTGAGGAGTATGTGGGGGGATTTACATGTTGGGGATTCAATCTTCAGGAATTAGATATATCATCGCCACTTTCTACTGAACAAATATATCTCAGACCAATAAAGGCATTAGCAATGGAGAAGGAACTTATCTTTTGGTCAGGAAAATCTGTAAAACCATGAGGCTACAAATAAGAATGAATGAATGAATGAATGAAGAAAGTATGCAATTTAAGTAAGCCATCCAAAGTGTTGCTCTTAATTCATCAAGTAATATTGAGAGTAACTCATAAGAACTTCAGAGAGATGTAGTTGATTAGCAGTGTAATATAACCTATGGCTAAAAATAAAGAGAAAATTCAGCAATTTTCCTCACTATTTGCTTTGATAGTAAAGATAGTCGCAATAACTATACTTATGAATTATGTAAATAAACACAAAAACAAATTCATCAATTTCCACATTACTTATTGGCACACTCATCCTAGGAGAGGCAGCGTTTTTTCTCCATAATAGCCTACTACTGTCCTTTATCAGTAAACTTTACTACCCTACAAAGTGAACATTAGTGACTAACAGACATTGCAACAGAAGTAGAAATGGTGCTAAAAATACCTATTCTTCTTTATGCTTTCACTATACTTTACAATCAAGAATTTGTAGGAATCAGGATTAATCCTGATTTCCTCTTGTTTATATTTATCTGCCTGTGGTGAGTTGTGTTAGAAAAATATCCCAAACACGCTGTAAAACCTTATGACTTCTAAAAATCATGATTCATCTAGACTTTTGCAACAGCTATACATGCCTTTAGCCTGTTCTGCTTATGAATCTTTTATGATCATCTCTCCTTAGTTGATGATGAGCACATAACCCAAACGCAAAGATGTTCTAAGTAATTCCTTTCGGGAAAATGGTTTAGAAAGGGAAGAAACTGTGCTGAGCTGTCAAATACATGACCCCACTCAGTTTTATTCAGTTCAATAGATATCTCATTCCCCATTATAACACAAAATCTGTGTGTGAATGGCACCAGTAAAGAGTGTCTCATATATTAAATTGATTGAATTAATGTTTATTACTTATCATGTTCTTCCCTTAGTAATGGTCTACAATTCCTGTGAGTGAGAAATTCTCCTTTTTGTCTCTATGGGATTTCTCTTGCGTTTCCAAGTAAGACAAGAGCCAAACCTGGGCACTCATTACTGTTTTTCCAACAGCATCCTTGTTTCTGATTATTTCTATCATTGGTCTTTTTCTCTTTATGAGACATCTCCACCTAATAAACCCTGAAATAGTGACAATATTTTAAAATCAGCATCTTGAGCTGACTTAGAAGGTTTCTTTCTACTGCCTAGCCCTTACAATAGCCCCCCAAATGCATTCATGCTGTGTGAAATGAAAAGCCATCAAAACACTCACTCAGGTATGTCAACTGAGAGCTAATTACCTGATAGAGATGGGCCCTGTGGTGCAATAGTGATAAAGCTTTTATAGGAGATACCACCTACTTTTGGATTGGATTTGAGGCCCATTCTTCAGGAGGAAAGTCATGCCTAGTTCCATCCAAACTGATAAGGGCTCAGAACTGGAACGATCAGTACAATTACTGTTTTATAAAAAGATCATGTTATCAGACCACTTCTTGACATCTATGGTTATACCTATTTAAATATACATAACGTAATTTTTAAAAATGTTTCGTTGAACTAAAGAGAGAGTTATCAAAACTTATAAAATGGCCAAGAAATATTTTTAAATTATTCAATCTCTCCCTTTCTCTTTCACTGTTTGTGTGTGTGTGTGTGTGTTTGTGTTTGTGTGTGTGTGTGTGTGTCTTTCTCGGCTCATTTGATTTTAATAAGGTTCATTCATGTTACCAGAATTTGAGAACCATCTATTTGAATCTGGTGGACACTATGTTAGATACATAAATGGAGACAATGACAGTCACTCTTATATGATCCATCAGTAGCCAATAGTTCATCAGGAAACAAGCATCCCACAGATTATTACAACTCTTTAAAGAATTGAATTATATATCTTAATGTAAAATGAGTCCTATCCAAAGAAAAAGCCTACAAAATATGTTTTGAAGCATTTGTGGAAACTTTAACATGAATTAAACTTTAGAGGATGCCAAGATTTATTTAGCATTGATGTGGAAATGAATTTATGGATATACATAGATATGAAACTCCTTTGTAATAAAATACTGATAAGAAAATTGTATCACAGAAAAGGTTGATTGTAAAAATTACACAGGAATAGGAAGAGCCAATGACAGAATATTGACACTTATTAAATCTTGAGTCTATGTTTGTGAAGCTCCACAATTTAATATACTCTTATGCATGCATAAAGGAGTCCTTAATAAAGCAAGGGGCCATACACAGAAAGTCTGAAATGTAGATGTATATGTATGTTTATACATATACATATATAATGCAGTAAGAAGTTATAAAAGTAATATACATTATAGCATTTACATTTTTTTTTTACCTCAAGCCCCTTTTAACTTTCTGAAAAAGTTTTCTTTCAAAGTTCTACAATCTAATCCTAAGAATATCATGGGATCACATGAAAAGTATTAATAAATTATCTAAAAACTTGCTCTATTTTGTAAACAGCAAGTACTTATTTAATAAATAATGGTTAATAACAATTAAAAGTTTTTAATTCTAAGTGATGGGAAAATTAGACTTTATTGACTTTATTGATTTATAAACTTAAAACAAAATAGAACAAAATTCATGTTAATGCAAAATGAAATATATCCATTTAGTGGCACAAGTGTGTGTGTGTGTGTGTAGTTTTATTCGTTATTTTCATTTTATAGAAGATCTCACAGAAATGCTTTGGGGTGCTCTCTTTGTTTGTTACATGCCTTGTCTTTGACACATGGATCTGGAACAATTCTGTGAAGCTTAAACATTCACCTCATTCATCTTAATCAGAATCTGGAACACAGATTCCTAGAATGAATATTTGTCTTCACAGGAAGCAGTTTTTTGAAACAGTATAGAGATAGATCAAACAAGCACAATCTCCTTGTATGTCACCATGGTTTATCATACACATGTGCAGACATATGTCCAGTAGGCATAGCTGCTGTTAAAATCAAGATAATCCCAGAAAATATAGCTCAGTGGCAATATCTTTGACTTCACATCAACCTCAATTTGGCTTGAAATTTGAAACTTATTTTACTGACACAAGTACATACAAAAAACTGGCCATGCAATTTAAAATGATTGACCTGAAGAAGTTCATTTTCATCTTGTTTTACTATAGTAAGATTAGTTATGCATATAATATGAGGTTTTTTGGGGGTAGTTTACACTTGTCCAATTTTGTGTATATTTGTGATTTTGTTTGTTTTTTTTTCTGTAACAGCCTTTTTTATACTTACTGATAGTTTCACTGTGAGAACTTGATGAGATTTTAGTGAGTTCCTCATTTGCATACTATTATCATTCAATTAATAAACCATTGTCTTAATATATACTGGGTTTTAAATATAAATTGCCTATCACAGTTTTGAACATTTGGTACCTTTCCTTTCTGGTGACATTTTACTATATTGGGAATTTGGAGCCATTATCTAGCTCGAATTAAGTCACCATGGCATGCATTTTAAGGTCATAACAGACTCTATGTCCATTCTTCTTTCTGCTTCCTGCCTGCAATGAGACAAAAAGTTATGCATGGTTGCACTTCCATAATATTCTGAAATGCCAAATCTTTTAAGTTCAGACTCCATTTTAGAGAACCTGACCTAAGTTTGAACTCAGGTAAATTAACAGGCTGGTACCTAGCATTAATTTCCAAGTTGTCCTCCAACAAAACCGGAGCCTAGCTCCTGTCTCTAGGCAAATCTCCAACAAGACCAACATTTTCAGGTTACACCCTTAATAATATCAGTGTCTCCTGGTTATTCCCCACAAAAAACCTATACCCCCAGATTACAAGTCTACCCCTTGCCTAATGACCACCAACACAGAGGGGAGCAACAGTTTATGATAGGACTCCCAGCACCAGCCAATTATGTTAAAGGCCACAGTATCTTTCCAATTAGATGCGTGTACATGTATTCTCTGCTTGCTGCTTACTATAAAGCCTTGCCCCAATAGGCATTCGGGGCTCCCCCCCACCAAAACCATTCTGTGTGATGGCAGTGCATTTGCAGGGGTGGGGGTTAGCTAGCTAGAATAGAATAAAGACCCTGCTGTGAGTTGTATCAGATTGGCTTATGTCTGTTTTGGGGGACCACTAACATTTCTCTGGCACTACAGTTCTACATAAGCTCATAGGGCCAAATGACCGTGGCTGAATCCTCTGAAATCATCACCCAGAATACACAATTCTTGTGCTAGAGAGATGGCTCTACAATCAAGAGCAACTGAGAGTTCAGTTCCCACCACCCACATTGGGCCACTCACAACTGCCTGTGATGGCAACTTCACAGAATCCTATGCTCACAAGTAGCAGAAGCTCACACAACCACACATTTGTACACATGAATACAATTTTTTTAAAAACTCATACTCAAATTAAGCAGTTACTTTCATTAACTTGTTCTGTTATGAATTTGGTCACACACAAAATAAAACAAAAACAGAAATTTAAGAAAATTAAGTTACTTCAAACACCTCATAAATAATACAAGCTATTTATTTATTTATTTATGTATTTATTTTTGGTTTCTAACTCCATTGTGTATTTCAGCTGCTATGAGGATTAATATTCCATACTCTAATGCAAATATATAGAGACATTCATCTTAGCATTAGATGTTTGTAATTAAATCACATTAACATGCTACTCTGAGAATAATAATACTTTTAAATGTCTCTGTGACTTAGTGATAACTCTAGCACACAGTGCTAAAAGAGAGAAAGTAAAACAATAAGAAGCAAAATCATAGTGATAAATAGGAATTAACACATCTTAAAAGGTAAATGGGTTATCTTTCACCTTTTATAAGTACCACTTTCAGGAGAAAATTATATTTTATAGTTATGGAGCCTAGGGAAATATGTAGCATTAATTATTTGCATTATTTGGGAACAATTGAGTTATTAGTGCTATGCACCTTTGTACACACACCGATCAGCCAAGACCTGCTGTCTAAATAGTGGCATTTTGTCTAATGCCATTTCTCTAATGCCACTTTGATAAAACTGTATCAATAAGTGATAGAGAATTGTTACCCTCCTGGTTTGAGGCCTGCCTCTCATAGCCACACCTCTCTGCCCATCTCGTGCTGTTTGCCACGCCTCCAACGTGGTTCCAGTTACATTCGGAAGCTCCACCTCTGCAGAGAAAAAAGGAAGTCGCTGATTGGACTGACGTGCTGACATACTTGGGGGTGTGGTTCTGCCTGATTTATTCTACCTGTTGGTGGGAACAAAGCATTCATTAAAGGTTCAAGATGGCTGAGTATTAAAGGCTCCTGTCTAATGTTTTAAGGTACCTTCCTCATGGATAGGTATAATTTTGGCCACCCTATCTCCTCCTATCTCTTTTATTTTTTTTCCTATTTCTCTCTAACTCCATATTCCAGGTAATCCACTGTTTTAACGTCGTGGATACACAGCTACAGAGAATTTGTTTTTAGACTGTAACATATGATAGCTAAAATTTGGATTATGTAGGAAGCCACTTCATAAGCACATCGCCATTACAAAATGGCGATGACATTTGGCTTGCCGTTGGTATAAGAATGCCTTGTCGTTGGCATAAGAACGCTTTGTGTGCGTGTGCCTGTGAATCCCAACGAGTGCCTTTGGTCACGTCAAATGGCCTGATCGTCTCACAGCCTATTATGAGTCGCCACGTCTGAGGCGGGCATACGGCTCTATATAAGGGAAGGGTTTTGAGATAGTCGGGGCTCTCCTCCTCCTCAACTGAAGCTTGTGATGCATTAAAGCTTGTACTGCAGAAGGATCCTATGTGTGCCGCGTCTTTCCTGCTGGCGGGAGATAGCGCGGAACAGGATTAGCAGTATATCTTTAAATAAACTTAATTGAAATTATATTTTAATACAAACACAAATGAATTAATAACTTATGATAAACATATAGAATAATTCACCTGTATGTTTGTGATGGCATTGTTTGATTAGTCTGACCTGTAAGGTCCTTACAGCTCATGCATGTGCAATAAGCAGCAGGGCACTTCCCAGGTCCTGTGTCAGGCTCTCATTTAGTCTGAGGAAGAACTTTTCTTGCTAACTGACTGATGCTCAGCTTCTGAACCTGTGGGCTGCTCTGTGATTCTGGATCTCTCATCATAGATTCTCATTTTCTAAAAAAAATACTTATTTGGCAGGTTCTCCAAATTTTTCCTCAGCATCTTAGTCTATATCACATAAATATTGGAATCAGACATTTAGGTGCTCACTGAAAATGCCAACCTCGTCCCTTTGTACATGTAAAATGCAACTCAGTATTTCCAAGGAGTACTCATTTGTAGGAGACATTTACAACACTAATTACTAAAAAAAAAACCTAATTAACACCCAGATCATTCTGTATTAGAGACTCAGGAGGCATTCCTTGACATAAAATTCATTTCACCCTGTCGCTCCCCATAACTGATCCTCCCCCTTTCTGTCTTGCACCCAGTTTCCTCCTGCCTTTACCTCCCATGATTATTTTGTTCACCTTCTAAGTGAGTTTCAGGTATACACACTTGGGCCTTTCTTCTTTTTAAGTTTCCTAAAGTCTGTGAATTGTATCACAGGTATTCTAAACTTTTTGGCTAATATCAACTTATTAGTGAGTAGATACCATGCATGTCCTCTTGTGTCTGGGTTACCTCACTAAGGATATTTTCTAGTTCCACCCATTTGCCTGAAAAATTCATGATGTCCTCATTTTTAATAGCTAAATACTATTCCATTGTGTAAATGAATCACATTTTCTGCATTCATTCTTTGGTTGAGGGACATCTGTGTCGATTGCAGCTTCTGGCTACTATAGATAAGGCTGGTATGAACACATTGGAGCACTTGCTGTTGTGATATGGTGGAGCATCTTTTAGGTATATTCCCAGGAGAGGTATAGCTCGGTCTTCAGGGAGAACAATTTCCAATATTCTGAGGAGCTGCCAGACCAATTTCCAGAGTGGTTGTACCAGCTTGCAATCCCACCAGCAATGGAATCTCCACATCTTCATAGTATATACTGCCACTTGCATTTTTTATTTTGGCCATTCTGATTGGTGTAAGGTAGAATCCTAGGGTCTTTTTTATTTGCATTTCCCTGATGATTAAGGATGTTGAACATTTCTTTAAGTGCTTCTTAGCCATTTAAGATTCCTTTATTGAGAATTCTCTGTTTAGCTCTGTGCACCATTTTTTAATTGGGTTATTTAACTTCTTGAGTTCTTTGTATATCTTGGATATTAGTCCTCTATTGGAAGATCTTTTTCCAATCTGTAGGTTACTAGTTTATCCTATTGACAGAATCCTTTGCCTTAAAGAAGCTTTTAAGTTTCACGAGGTCCCATTTGTCAATTGTTGATGTTAGAGCCTGAGCCACTGATGTTTTGTTCAGGAAAATTTCCCCTGTGCCAATGCATTCAAAGGTATTTCCTACATTCTTTTCTATTAGATTCAGTGTATCTGGTTTTATTTTAAGGTCCTTGATCCACTTGGACTTGAGCTTTGTATAGGTGATAAATATGGATCAATTTGCATTCTTCTACATGCAGGCTGCCAATTAGACCAGCACCATTTGTTAAAGATGCTTTCTTTTCCCACTTTAAGGTTTTGGTTTCTTTGTCAAAGATCAAGTTTCTACAGGTGTGTGGGTTCATTTCTGGGTCTTTAATTATATTCCATGGATTTATCTGTCTTTGTACCAATAAAATGTGGTTGTTATCATTATTGCTCTGTAGTACACCTTGAGGTCAGAGAAGGTGATTCCCCCAGATGTTCTTTTATTCTTGAGAACTGTTTTCACTGTCTTGCATTTTTTGGTTGTCCATGTGAAGTTGAGAAATATGCTTCTCATGTCTGTGAGGAATTCTGTTGGAAGTTTTCTGGGGATTACATTGAATCTGTAGATTGCTTTTGCTAGGATGGACATTTTTACTATGTTACTTTTTCCAATCCATGAGCATGGGAGACCTTTCCAATTTCTGCAGTCTTCTTTAATTTCTTTCTTCAGAGACCTGAAATTCTTGTAGTACAGACCTTTCACTTGCATGGTTAGAGTTGCACCAAGGTATTTTATATTATTTGTGACTATTGTAAAAGGTGTTGTTTCTCTATTTTCTCTCTCAGTCTATTTATCATTTGTATATATGAAGGCTACTAATTTTATATCCAGCAACTCTGCTGAAGTTGTTTGTCATCTGTCAAAGTTCTCTGGTAAAATTTTTGTGGTTTGTTATGAACACTATCATATTGTCTGCAAATAGTGATACCTTGACTCCTTCCATTCCAATTTTTATCATTTTGATCTCTTTTTGTTGTCTTATTACTCTAGCTAGAACTTGGTGTACTAAGTTGAATAGATGGGGAGAGAGTATGCAGCCTTGTCTTAGAGAGAGACAGGAGAGACACCCAAAGGGCCAGGAGAATGAATCAAAATAACAGCAGTGGGAGTTAGGGGGCAAGGGCAACTTTTAGAAAGTCCCAGAGACCTGAGACATGATAGGCTCCCAGGACTCAGTGGGGATGGCATTAATCAAAATACCCAACAGTGGGGAGATGGAACCAGAAGAGGCCACCTCTAGCAGACAGACGTGGTCCTCAGTTGAGGCATCTTCAAAATTTGTAACCCAGACTTGTTGCTGCCTAAGGTTGGGACAAGCCCAACTTGAGACACTGTTACCTTCCCTCTTCACTTCAGTCATCGAACTTCTGGCAGCCTCTGCTTGGGGGCTAACACCTTGGAGCTAAGACAGATGCTCTCTGTTGACTGTTTGTTTGTCTTTGACGAAGCTGCCTGAGCATGCCCATCACCTGAGCATGCCCACCGCCTGAGTACTGCCAGCCGCCTGAAGATCTTCTGAACCTGGGGACTTTGGCACCTGAACTTTCTTTGTAGTGTAATCTAGAGAATTGGTTTCTGTTTCTCCTGTGACTATAAAAACCCTGGTTTATTCTCAGTAAAGTGGAGCCTTGATTGGGACGCAACTTGGCTTTGTGTTTTCTCTTTGCATTTCAAACCCTTTATTTCAAATCATTTATTCCCTCCTGGCTGAGAAGAACCCAGTGCCTGAAACTGCGGGGAGTTTCAAGACACAATAAATCCTGACACTATTACAGAGGCCATATTGTATTTGCAGACAGAAACCTGGCATGGCTGTCCTCTGAGAGGCTCTATCAGCAACTGACTGAGACAAATGCATATACATAGAGCCAACCAATAGATTGAGGTCTGGAACCATTATAGAACAGTTAGAAGAAGGACTGAAGGAGCTGAAGGGGATTGAAACCCCATAGAAGGAACAACAGAGTCTACTAACCCAGACCACTCATATCTCCCAGAAACTAAGCCAAAAAACAGGAGCATACATGGGCTGGTTTGTGGCCTTGGACACAGGTGTAGCAGAGGACTGCCTTGTATGCCCTCACTGGGAAAGGATGCACTTAGTCTTGTGGAAACTTGATACCTCAGGGAAGAGGGATGCTGGTAGGGGTGAGGTGGGAGTTGATGGACGGGTAGGGAAGCACAATCTGAGGTGTAGGGGGAGAGGTGGGATGGAGTGAAAAACTTGAGCGGAGACTGAGATGGGGGCAAAGTTTGGAATATAAATAAACAAAATAATAAAAACTCATTTCACAAAGACAATACAAATCAAAAACAGGCAATGTAGAAAAAGAAAAGAAAAGTAAAGTAAATAAAGACAGAAATGAAGGAAAAAAGAAATGAAGGAATGAAGGGAAAGAAAGAGAAACTAGAATAAAAGAAGAGGAGCAAAGATAAGGGGAGAAGAGGAGGAGAAGAGAAGAGGAGAGAGAAGAGAAGAGAAGAGAAGAGAAGAGAAGAGAAGAGAAGAGAAGAAAGGGGAGAGAAGAGAAGAGAAGAGAAGAGAAGAGAAGAGAAGAAAGGGGAGAGAAGCAGAAGAACCTTCTGGTGGAGTTATCAAGAATGTTAGAAATGAAATAACATAGGTAGGAAAATACTATTCTAATAAATTGTACTTATAAGTAAACCAGGTCATATGTCTTCAATAAACCAAAAGTAAAGAGTAATATAATACTAGACAAGCTGTTGAAAAGGGAAGCAGAATTTTATACCAGATATTTTATTATTTGACCATAGAATTGTGACACAGAAATACAATTATTTCAGTTATGAAGCCTATATATCCAGTAATTCACATAATTTGTTGTGTTTTCTGAAGCATAGTGAAGAGATGTGTGATAATACCTGTGGTTTTCCCTACCAAACATCTCAGTGTATAAAAGGCTCTTGGCAGATGGTTACTCCCAGACTCAGACTCAAAGAACATACTACCAGTCCATAACTGAACAGTGTACTCCTGACACCATGTGCTACTATGGAGGATACTATGGAGGCCTGGGCTATGGCTATGGAGGCCTGGGCTGTGGCTATGGCTGTGGCTATGGCTGTGGCTATGGTGGCTATGGATATGGTTGCTGCCACCCACTGTGCTGTAGAAGGTACTGGTCCTATGGTGTCTACTGAGGAGTTTCTGTATCTGTTTCACCTACTCAGCTCTGTGAATCAAAGTGCCTCAAGTATCCGAAAACCAGAATTATTTTAATGGCTTCTAAAATACATCTATATTATCAATTATTTTGTGGAAATTGAATAAATCCAACTTGTCTATTTTGTTTCATCTTTATCAATGATATAGTATGACAATCTATAAAAAATATTTCTTCTGAAACTGTGCCTAATAATATGTAGACTATATCAAACTTGGCTCGCAATGTGTATGTAAAATAGATTTGTACTGTTAAATAAACCATATTTGTAGCAAGCATTGCCATGTTCTAGTCTTCATAGTCCACAACCACCTCTCAAACATATGTGTGAGGTTTTGTAAGTTTCATGTACATGCTTGCCTCTGGGGTTGAGAGAGAAAAGAGACAGGAAACTGACCATTTGTGATCATCATGGGAGGAGCAGGAAAGAAGAACAGATGGCCAGGAGAATGAATAGAAATACGAAGCTGTGCATGGGTGGGGAGAGCAGAAATCTCTAGAAAGTCACAGAGCCCTGGGATGTGAGAGGTTCCCAGGACTCAATGGAGATGACCTTAGCCAAAAATGCCTAACAGTGGGGAGATGGAACCTGAAAAGACCATCTCCAGCAGATAGAAATATCTCCCAGTGGAGGGATGGGGCCACCAACCCATCTTCAAAATTTTTAACCCAGAATTGTCCCTGTCTAAAGAAAATGCAGGGGAATAAAATGAAGCAGAGATTGAATGAAAGGGCATCCAGTGACTGGTCCAACTTGAAATCCATCCCATGATCAGGCATCAATCCCTGACTCTATTACTGATACCATGTTTTGCTTGCAGACAGGAGTCTGGTATAACTGTCCTTTGAGAGTCTCTACCAGTAGCTGACTGAGACAGATGCAGATACTTACAGGCAACCATTGGTCTAAAGTAAGGGACCCCTATGGAAGAGTTAGGGGAAGGATTGAAGGAACTGAATTGCAACCCCATAGGAAGACCCACAGTAACAACTAATTGGACCTCTCAGAGTTCCGAGAGATTAAGCTACCAACCAAAAAGCATACATGGGCTGTTCTGTGCACCACCCCCCAGCACATATGTAGTTGAGGACTACCTTGCCTGGCCTCAGTAAGAGAGGATGCACCTAATCCTGTAGAAATGTGATGCTCCAGCAAAGGGGAATTGATGGAGGCAGGAGAGGGTTATGGGTGGATATGTGTGTGAGAGGGATGGGAGGGAGCACTCACTCAGAAGCAAGAAGGGGGAGGGGGTGGACTCTGGGAGGGAGGGCCAGGAAGGGGGGCAATATTTGGAATGTAAATAAATAAAATAATTTAATAAATAAAAAATACTAAATTTAAAAAAGAAAAAAATACTCCTAAAATTATAGCAGAAAAAATAAAATAAAGCCTTCGCAAATAAAATAAATAAAATTGATAGGACAAAAATACCAATTCTAACAAACCACAAAAGCTTATATTTATGTTTTTGAATATCTACCATTTCTTCTCTATGCTTGATTTTGTTTTTAAAACAAATATTCCTGTCATATTTGAGTAAACATGTTGATGAGACATTATGGTTGCACCTTCTTACATTACTAAGAGACATAGTCTGATATTATATTCCTTGATCCTCTGGCTTGTGTAATATTTCTATACCCTCTTCTGCAATGATACCTGAGCTTTTTTGTGCAGGAGTATTTTATAGATCTCTCTAGTAAGACTGGGCTCCCCAACTCTGCATTTTGATTGGTTGTGGTTTTCTGTAGGGGTCACCATCTGTTTACAAAGAGATGATTTCTTGATGCCAACTAAAGAATACACTCAGCTTGTTTCTATAGTTATTTTTTAATTTAAGTTTTTATTGATTTCACATTTGTACACCCTAATCCAACTCATTTCCCAGACCTTTCATTTCTGCCCTCTGTCCTTGTCAACCCCCCTCAATAGGAAATTTTAAAAAAAAATTAAAATTAAAATAAAAACTCTTGTTGATCCCTCTGGGTTCCTCTTTTAACCCCAGTGTTCTCTTACACCTGTCTCAGACACCTTGTCCCCAGTTCTGCCACCTTCATTTCCTCTCTCTGTATCACATATTTGTTAGGTATAGTAACAAATGGGATTGCGGTGTGTCACACAGTATATCGTTTTTGCCCAAATAGCTTTGCTTGCAAATGATCATTGATTGAAATGAGTTTTTGGTCTGATTCAAGGCATCTGGCTGGTTTCTGCTAAAACAATACTGGTCCCTCACTGAGAGTCTCTCAATTATTCTGCTGTTGCCCCAAATTATGGAGATGCTGAGGTTATGGTGTGGCTTTCCTGTGTCCATGTCACTGCCATTTTGTGGCAGTTGATGAGAGGTGGGGTCATCTCTCCTAAGTGTAGTGGTCAGAGAAGGATGAGGACTGTTCTCACATGCTCATGCCATTGGGGGTGCTCTCACGTGCTCATGCCATTGGGGGTGCTCTCACGTGCTCATGCCATTGGGGGCAGTTCTCACGTGCTCATGCCATTGGGGACAGTTCTCACATGCTCATGCCATTGGGGGCAGTTCTCACCAAACCCACACCACTGACCAATGCACATGTCAGAGTGGACAGGGAAAAACCCAAGAGTCCTCAACCTTATACAAGCAATATAGGCAAATGGAGAAAGCTGGAAGACAAACAGGTAGTCTTCCCTCGGGAAGTGCCAAATGGTCAGTTCTGAAAGCACACACACAATTAACATTATAATGGCTAAGCAGACTATAGCTGGAAATGTACATGTATATACGTATATACATGTCACAATGATTAATGAAAAAGAGTCTATAAATTGCCAGGAGTGTGGGAAGGGGTGGGTATAGAGAGGGTCTGAAGAGAAGGAAGGGAAGAGAGAAAAGTTATAATCTCAAAAATTTATATATATATATATATATATATATATATATATATATATATAT
>NW_022196894.1:86541536-86553131 GCF_008632895.1 Mastomys coucha
TATATATATGATGAGTATTTTCTACAGTAACTGTACTTCACACCATAGCACTTTCACTCTATGGGTTTGTGTGCGTCTTTCACAGCCCCTGTGCTTGGATTTCATACACTAGAGTCCTATATTATGAAATGCTTCTCACCTTTTAATATATGCCAATCAGAGAAGGCTCATTCATTTTCACATACTGAAAACTGCTAACACCCCTCTGGGTTACCAACAGAGCTGAAAAGTATGACTTCTAAATATACCATTTTATTTAAAATACTTAGAAAATAACATGTATTCTCTGGAGTGAGATGAGTTTATTGAAACCGTGAGAGAGTTTATCAATTTTTAAATAAGCATTAGGATGTTTTTTTTTTTGTCCAGATGTACATTGTTTTTCAAATATGCAATCTGTATGTCCAAATATTCTCAGTACAATCACTCACCTTTGGCAGAGTCGTGTTTCCCTCAGGAAACCCAAGATGTCAACATAGTGCCCTGTGCATGGCCCAGAAGATTGTGATTAGGACACCATGCGCAGACACTAATATGTACATTGGCAGTCTTCTTCCTACCCTCTCATTATTTTTGACTTTGTGACATGTCCTCAACAGATGCCAATTTGAGGACAACCATAAACTCATTGAGAATGATTAAAAAATCAGTCTGAAACTGGAGCTGAGCCAGTTGGCCAAACCCAACTGACCCAGAGAGACATAAACTGTAACTGTTAGTGCCACACACTGAAGTTTCTCAAGCTTGTGTGTCAGGTCAATTACTGAACTAACCCATCTTCTCAGCCCCCTTCTATCCACTCGTGAAAGCCAAAAGAAGGGTCCATCACAGACACTTGAACAGTCTGCCTGTGCCATTCCCCACTCCTCAATTGGAGCCAAGCTGTGATCTATAGCAATACCACGTGCTATTCCAGGAAGCACTATAGTGGTCAGGCTGACAATGATGGGCCCTAGACTGTGGCTAAGATGTGAATTGTTCAGCTGCTGTCTCTCCATCTGCTGCAGAACATTCCAGTCCTATGGGTTCTATTTAGAATCTTCTAGAACAATGTGGATGATTTGACTGCTCCTCTTCTGAATTTTGATTAATAATTGTGAAATGCCACCTAGTTGCTTCCCAAAGTCAGGTAAGGAAAGATAATATTCCTGGTTAGCACTAATGTAAATGTACACATTCAGGTAAAGTAAAATGCTATCTTAATATACTGATATCATAACCAATAATTACATTAATTTTTCTGAATTGCAGTACTTTCCTCAACGTGAATCTTATTTTCCATGCTTTTACTTTGCTGTCTTTATCTTTTTTTTTTTTTATAACAGACTGGTTTAGTCAGGATTCCACAGATCACAGGCTTCTCTTCAGCTTTGTGTATAGCTGAAGATGACCTCTTACCACATCCAGTTGGTGTTTTGTCTCAGCTCTTTAGTCTCTGAACATTCAAACTGAAACACATTTCTTGTTTCTGCACAGCCTAATTTATTTTTGTGTGCTTTAAATATATTTCTATTGAGGATACATTTGCAATCATGGGGAACTATTCAATTTGATGATATTTCAGATCATTCTATTTTTTATTAAAATGGATTAACTCACTTCTATTTGACTTTTAATATATTTCACATAAAATAAGAATATAAATAGTGTCATGTGGAGCTCTTTATTATGAGATCATCTTTTTCCAAATGAAATTTTAGCTACATTAGATTTACATTCATTATAAAGTACCATCAATGAGAATAAAGATCCCAGTTTTCCTGACATTACAGAAAGTTATGTTATAACCTTATTAACATAGTAAAATAACTTTATTTCATTTTCTCTAAAATCCCAGATATTTTTCTAATATCATGTTTATTTTCCAGATCTTTGTGATATGGATTAGTAAAACAATTATGTTAATAATCAGTGAAACTGAAGCAGAAAATAAGAACAAAGATAAAAGAAATAGAAATCAGATAACAAACTGATATTGATGTTCTCAGATACCAAAATTACTTAAAATATAAATGATCTAAATTCACTAATTAAGGAATGATAGCAATAAGCAGACTGGAAGAATATATCATCCAACTATATGCAATTTATATATAACTCAATAAAGAAAATTACTTCTGAGATTTAATATAAGTAACACAAATACTATGTCATGCAGAGATTAAGAAAATTATATTAAAATTACTTTGGTAAAAGTTTCTGTCCAGAAACATGCAGTTTATTATTGTCTTATGTGAATTTTGCACAAGGCATTGGTCTCATATCAAGGCATTTGTAACTGCTACATTTGGGTTGTCATCACCAATGTGGTTGTAAATATTTCTGTCCACATTTTTGTAAATATACTAGTTTATATTTTACCCCTTCTGTACTTGGGGAAACAGTCTCATTGCCACAGAAGTAAATTTAAAAAATGACTTTCCTTCTTTTGTGAAAGCTTCAGTTGTCCTACACTGTAGCTAATGACTCAGTTTAAAAATGGTTCATTTTCTTTCATGTTGGAGATAGTCATCTTCATGTGTATTGACTTAACATTTCTCTGATAAGGAATCAGGATAAAACATTTCTTAAATTCATTGTCCATTAAGAGTTAAATCTTATAAAGTGTATATTTTGTGTCCTTGGGTGACTTTTAAGTAGTTGTCTAGCTCTCATGTCTGTCTCTCATGTATTTAATAGATTTATTTAGAAACTTTTTGACATTTTTATTCTTTTCTCATATATTATATCCTAGTATAGATTTACCTTCTTCCATTGCTCGCAGTCCATCCTTCTCACCACCTATCTCATTCAGATCTACTCCTCATTTTCCTGTCAGAACAAAAGCACACCTCCCAGACATCAAGTGAACACAGCATAACAAGTTACAATAGTTTAGGTACATAACCTCACATCAAAGCTGAACAAGACAACCCAGTAGGAGGAAAGGGGTCCTCAGAGCAGCAAAAGGAGGCAAATACAACCTCATTCCCATTCCTGGGAGTGCTACAAGAAGACCAAGCTAAACACCATAATATTCTTGTAGAGAACCTAGCTTAGATTCACACAGGCTCCCTGATGGTTGCATCATTCTCTGAGAGTCCCTGTGAGCCATGCCTAGTTATTTTGTGAACCTTGTTCTTCTGGTAACTTTGACTTATTGGTGTATTGTTTTCATTTTATTGGGTTCTTATAGCTCTCACCCTTCCAATTCTTATTCTTCCATAATCTTTTCCAACCCCCAACAATATGTAGGAGAGAAAAAAAGGTTAGAGGGAAAAGAGCATGTAGACTTCTTTTGATTTCCTCCTGGTGATTAAGGATGTTGAGTTTCTTCCTTATAGTCAGGTTATCTCCAACTCCTCTTCCTCATAAAATTGCAACAACAGCAAGAAGGAAAAGTGGGAGCAGCAGCCTTCTCAGAATCCTCCCAGCTCTCTCAGAGCTCTGGGGGACCCTTTCCAGAGTCCCCAGAATTAAACTAGCTGCAGCTGGCAAAGATCATGCTTCTGTTAGAGCATGAAGCAAATCTTAATCACCTTCTGTGAAGCAGTCTATCATTCCATACCTGGGAACGAAGCAGAAACACTCACAGAACATAGCTAGGCTCTTAAGGAACCAACATTCTCACTACATCAGCTCTCTCGAATTGGAAGATGTGTCAATTGCATTTATTTTACAATATTCTTAAAGTTCTATCAATTTATTCTTATCTTTTTTTAATTGGATATTTTTTATTTACATTTCAAATCATATTTCCTTTCCTGGTTTCCCCTCTGCAAACCCCCTATTCAATCCCCCCTTACCCTGCTTCTATGAGGGTGCTCCCCCACCTACCTCACAGCCAACCATTGGAATGAGCATCCACATCCGTATTGGTCAGGCACTGGCAGAGCCTCTCAGGACACAATTATATCAGGCTCCTATTAGCAAGCTCTTCTTGGCATTGCTTTGAGGTGACTACACTGATAATTGAGTAAGAACACATGCTCTCCTCCCATGAGGACCTGAGTTTAGATGCCATAATCTGCATACAGAAATGTGAGTAATCTCTAGCCCCAGGAGGGGTAGAAACAGGAGTATTACTGGCATTTGCTATCCCATTTCAATGTTCAGTGAGAGACCCTGCCTAAAAGGAATAAGGTGGAGATTAGAAGTAGGTACTCAACATTGTCCTCTGGGACCCATAAGCACATATCACTCATACTCATGCACACACAATCACGAGTACACATATGCACACATGCACAACTATTTTTTACCCTACAAATGTCAACATACAATATCTTCTTTAGAATTACTTAGTTTTAAATCTTGGATAAGTTACATTGTGACCTTGTATTTGATCTGATTTCAATTTGGGAAATATGATTATTTCTTTATTTTTCCATATTTTTCTAAAATTAGTTATGTGTGATTAACATTGTGTTGGATGCTTGCGTATTGCAGCTTTTTCTTAGCTTTGTAACTACTTCCTCACTTGAAAACTATGTCTAATATCCACTTATCAGTGGGTAAGTACCATTTATTTTGGGGTGTCTGGATTACCTCACTTGGAATGATATTTTCTAGTTCCATCCATTTTTCTTCAAGATTCATGATGTCCTCTTTTTTTAACAGCTGATTAGTATTCCAATGTGTAAATGAACCACATTTTCTGTACCCATTTTTCAACTGAGGGACATCTGGGTTGTTTCCAGCTTCTGGGTATTACAAATAAGGCTGATATAAATATAGTGGAGCATGTGTGCTTATGATACAGTGGAGCATCTTCTGGGTACATGCCCAGGAGTGGTCTAGCTGGGTCCTCAGGTAGAACAATTTTCCATTTCCTGAGGAGCTGCCAGGTTGATTTCCAGGGTGGTTGTACCAGTTTGCAATTCCACCAGCAATGGAAAAGAGTTTTTCTTTCTCCACATCCTCACCAGCATGTGCTGTCCCCCGAGGTTTTGATCTTAGCTATTCTGACTGGTGTGACATGGAATCTCAGGGTTGTTTTCATTTGCATTTCCCTTATGACTAAAGATGTTGAACATTTCTTTAAGTGCTTCTCAGCCATTCAAGATTCCTCAATTGAGAATTTTCTGTTTAGATCTGTACCCCATTTTTTTAAACCTCTGCAATTATTAGTTTATTAGTATCATCCAGAACTCATGCTCAGTATTCCTCCTCAAATTACATTAACAAACACAAATGTAAAGAACCCAAGTCAAAATTATATAACAGCACTTCATCACAAAAGCACATAAAATTACAAGAATGCTATTTTAAAACACTGGTACTTTAAGAGAACAATAATCTAAAAAAAAAAAAAAAAAAAACAAAAAAAAAAAAAAAAAAAAAAAAGACCAAAAAAATGCCAAATTGTCTCCTAAACTAAGCAGATTAAACATGATTAATGAATGAATGTGGTTTTTATAAGGAAAAAAACAAATGGATTGGACAATTGGTACTAATATGCAAAGTTTATCCTCTATCCTTGTATCTGATTTATAAAGGGACAAACCACAATATAGGAAACTATACCCTTCATTTTAAATGTGGCATAATTTTAAAAGCTGGCTCAACTAATGAAAAATACCTTTAGAAAGTCAAGTTTCCTGAGTAATCTGTGTTCAGATAGAAGGGCAAAGGCATTACAGCCAGTGTTCTTGTGATAGCCATTGCTGGGACTAAGGTCAACAAATAATAGTACAGCAGTCTTGTATTTTAAGCTCACGCTTTTGGGGATACATTCTCAGGTCTTCTTTAGTAGGGGAAACTGCAAAATATAACTGCGGTTACATGGTAATGGTAATTAAAGAAGAGCCTTCTAAGGATTATGACATCTTTTCTATTAGTCCTTCAAGGGCAGACTTTCAGATTGCTTGATTCTAATTATCCCATGGTGTGACAGAATTGATCACTCCTTTCTCTGCCAAGTAGGTTATATAATATCTCTTATCCAACTGATCATGATTTTGGAGATTCTTCAACTATGATGAAAATGTTACCCCTATCACAATATGCAGGATGTGTAGACAAAAGCTTTTTTCCAGCTAACTATATGGAAAGATACACACTGTAATAATCCATGTGACCCAAAATGTGCAAAAGCAAAAGACTAGCTTCCCCTCGAGAAGAACTTTCAGACCTACGAAAAGGACAAGAATAATAATTTTTAAAAAATGTATTTACTGCTGGGCGGTGGTGGCGCACGCCTTTAATCCCAGCACTTGGGAGGCAGAGGCAGGCGGATTTCTGAGTTCGAGGCCAGCCTGGTCTCCAGAGTGAGTTCCAGGACAGCCAGGGCTATACAGAGAAACCCTGTCTCGAAAAAAACCAAAAAAAAAAAAAAAATGTATTTACTTAGAAGCATTCAGACTGTCAACAAAACAGTCACTTTTTTTGCAATTACAGAGTGGTATTCAGTTAACAGAACAATTATCTTCGTATAAGCTGCATCAGAGACAACTGAAGATGAAAAAAAAAACCTAAAAATAAAACCAAAAGGAAAACAAACAAACAAACAAACAAAAACCAAACTACTGTCCCCATATATAACTAATTTGTGCTGTGCACCAACAAGAACGTGCTTTAAATTTCTATGCCAATTTACAACCCCCAGACTGTACCAGGCAAGGTTAGTGGCTATTGAAAATACCACCAAGACAGGGCCATCTAAGGACACGTTCGGTACTGTGTTAACTATATAAAGAAAGGCACTGTACAGTTTAAAAACAAGTCTTACACAGCCTTAAATTTCAATTGTTTTTCTTTAAAAGGAGTGAGTTGTGTACAGGGGCTAAATGCTTTATAGACAAGAAAAAAAAGACTGCGTTAGAACCAACTTTTTCATCATCATCATCTTCTTCATCTTCGTCTTCTTCCTCCTCCTCTTCCTTATCCTCTTCATCCTCCTCCTCATCTTCCTCTTCCTTCTTTTTCTTGATCTTTTCAGCCTTGACCAACCCCTTTTTCACTGCATCAGGTTTTCTTTTAGCTCTGTTGGCAGCAATATCCTCCTCGTACTTCTCCTTCAGCTTGGCAGCCTTCTCATAGGGCTGCTTGTCATCCCTGCAGGGTTATTCCACATCTTTCCTAGTTTCTTTGCAACATCACCAACAGATAACAGGGTGCTCGCTTTTGATTTTAGGACGGTACTCATAACAGAACAAGAAGGCCGAAAGAGGCCTCTTGGGTGCATTGGGGTCCTTGAACTTCTTTTTGGTCGCCCCTTTAGAGGAGATGTAGGTTTTCATTTCTCTTACATAACGAGCCTTGTCAGCCTTTGCCATATCTTCAAATTTCCCCTTTTCTTTAGCAGACATGGTCTTCCACCTCTCTGAGCACTTCTTGGAGAACTCGGAGAAGTTGACAGAAGCATCCGGGTGCTTCTTCTTTTCTTGTGCTCCTCCTGGCAAGTTTGCACAAAGAATGCCTATGAGGACATTTTGCTTCTTGGCTTCTTAGGATCTCCTTTGCCCACGTTTAGTTGATTTTCCTCCACGAGGCACAGAGTTGCCCACTGCCCGTTCGGCTCTCGCTTGCCCTGGCGCTCTCTATGGAGCTCAATGTACTGCTGTACCCCATTTTTAAATTAGATTATTTGGTTTTCTGGAGTCTAAGTTCTTGAGTTCCTTTATATTTTGGATATTCAACCTCTATTAGATTCAGGTTAGTGATGATCTTCTCCAAATCTCTAAGCTGCTGTTTTGTTTTATTGACAGTGTCCTTTGCCTTACAGAAGCCTTTCAGTTTCGTGTAGACCCATTTGTTAATTGTTGATTTTAGAGCCTGAGCCATTGGTGATCTGTTCAGGAAATTTTCCCCATCCCAATACGTTCAAGACTGTGTCCCACTTTCTCTTCTATTAGATTCAGTGCGTCTGGTTTTATGTAGAGGTCCTTGATCCATATAGACTTGAGCTTTGTTCAAGGTGATAAATATGGATCAATTTGCATTTTTCTACATGCAGTCCACCAGTTATATCAGCACCATTTGTTGAAAATTTTTTCTTTTTTCCACTTTATGGTTTTGGCTTCTTTGCCAAAGATCAAGTGTCCATAGGTGTGTACGTTTGTTTTTGGGTCTTCAATTCTGTTCTATTGATTGACCTATCTGTTTCTATGCAGTTTTTATTACCATTGCTCTGTAGCACAACTTGAGGTAGGGAATGATGATTACCCCAGAAGTTCTTTTATTGTTGTGAATTGGTTTACTATCCTGTTTGTTGTTGTTGTTGTTGTTGTTATTCCATATGAAATTGCCAATGACTCTTTCCATCTCTGTGAAGAATTGAGTTAGAATTTTGATGGTCATTGCACTGAATCTGTAGATTGCTTTTGATAAGATGGCCATTTTTACTATGTTAATCCTACCATCCATGAGTATTGGAGATCTTTCCATCTTCTGAGTTCTCAAAAAGTTCAGAATACCCATGATCCAACTTACAGATCATATGAAACTAATCAAGCAGGAAGGCCCAAGTGTGGATGCTTTAATCCCACTTAGAAGGGGAGACAAAATAATAATGAGAGGCAGAGGGATGGAGGAACCTGTGTAGGAGAAGGGACAAGGAGGGGAAAAGCAGGTCAGGATCAGGTATGAGAGGAAACAGGAGAGAAACCCAGAGGCCCAGAAGAATGAATAGAAATATGCAGCAGTATAGGATGGGGGACAGTGGGAACCTCTAGAAAGTTCCAGACCTAGAGATGTGAGAGGCTCCCAGGACCCAGTGGGGATGACCTTAGCAGAAATGCCCATCAGTGGGGAAATGGATCCTGAAGAGACTACCTACAGTAGATAGACAAGGCCCCAAGTTAAGGGATGAGGCCACCCACCCATCCCAAAATTTTTAACCCAGAATTGTTCCTGTCTAAAGGAAATACAGGAACAGAAATGGAGCAGAGACTGAGGAAAAGTCATCCAGAGACTGCCCCAACTTGGGATCTATCCCATGTGCAGGCACCAAATCCTGACACTATTCCTGATGCCATGTTGTCTTCTGAGAGGCTCTACCAGCACCTGACTTAGACAGATGCTGATACTTAACAGCTATCCATTGTACTGAGCTCAGAGACCCCTATGGAAGAGTTAGGGGAAGGACTGAAGAAGCTGAAGGGGATTGCAAACCCATAGGAAGAACAAAAGTATTAACTAACAGGACTCCTCAGATCTCCCAGAGACTAAGCCACCAACCATGTGCTAGTCTGTGACCCCCACTACATATGTAGCAGATGATTGCCCTTCAGTGGGAGGGAATGCACTTGGTCCTGTGGAGGACTGATCCCCCAGAGACAGAGGATGCTAGAGGGTGGGATTGGATGGGCGGGTGAAGGAGCAGCCTCTTAGAGGAAAAGGAAAGTTGGGGGATGGAGTGGGAGACAACATTTGAAATGTAAATAAATAAAATATTAAAAAAAAGAAAGTTGTTTACTGAATTTGGATTCACTTATTTTTAAGTTTCTGTCAAATTTAGTAATTGCAACATTTTGAAATTATATCATTGTTTATCTATACATACATTACCTATCCATAGAGCTATTAGTATTCATATTATTTAATACATTTATTATAATTGTGACAAGAGCTTTTACTTAACTGATAACTATGTTATTTATGTAATTTTGAAGTTACTGGATTTTCTAATAGTTCGATCCCTTCATGGTTATATTGAATTCTTTACTTCTAGAGCTTTATTGCCTTAAAGTCTACCTCATCTATTATCAATATGGTTATACTATCTTCAGGTTAATGTTAACAGGTTATAATTGACACAACCCTTAGCTTTCAAATACCTTTTGGAATATTAGGAAGGGTCTCTTTTAGAAACATGTACTTAACACTGTTTACCCACTTAAATTTTCCAAATTTCCATTGGTGTATTTAGTTTATTTATCCTATTTACACTATCTATACATGGATATGAGATATGTATGTATGGTTTTACCATACCATTACTGTTTTCTTTTTTTATTTCTATTTATTTATTTATTTATTCATTTATTTATTTGTTTTAAACTTCAGATTGTATTCCCTTCCTGGTCCACCCTCCGTCTGTTCCACAGCCCATACCTCCTCCCTGCCTCCATGTCTTCACAAGGATGTCCTCACCCTCCCATCACCCACCCCACCTGACCTCTAAACTCCCTGGGGCCTCCAGTCTCTTGAGGATTCCATACATCATCTCTAATTAAACATAGACCCAGCAGTCCTCTGCTGTATGTGTGTTGGAGGCCTCATATCAGCTGGTGTGTGCTGCCTGTGGTCCAGTGTTTGAGAGATCTCGAGGTCCCAGTTAATTGAGAAGTTTGGTCCTCCTATAGGGTCACCCTCTTCCTCAGCTTCTTCCAGTCTTTTTCTAATTCAACCATAGGGGTCAGCAGCTTCTGTCCATTGGTTGTGTGCAAATATCTGCATCAAGATTTTCATGTCCCATTTTACATTTAATCGGATATTTTATATCCTATTTTTCTCTTTTTTAAACATTTTTTATTAAATTTATATTAGTGGCAAAAGTTTTTATTAGATAGTTTCTTTATTACATTTCAAATTATATCTCCTCTCCTGGTTACCTCTCTGAAAAAAAAAAAAGCAAAAGCAAAAACAAAAAGAAAAACTGAAAAAAAAAAAACCCTGTTTCTTCCCTCTCCTCCTACTCACCAACCCACCCTCTCCTGCTTCCTAGCCCTGGCTGGCCCCTTAGGACGAACAAAAAACATTTTTTTTATAACATTGATTTATTTAGTAAAAAATGTTATTACATTTATTTATTTGGGACATAGGTGTATATGAATGCCAGTATGAAACACACAAACATACACACACACACACACACACACACACACACACACACACACACACATACATACGGAGATCAGAAGAAAGCATGAAGGAATCAATTGCCTGCTTTTACTCTGTGAGTCCCAGGGATCAAACTCAGGTTTTTCTTGATGCCCACAGCCATCACCCTGGCTCTGTTTTTCTCCATCTTAAGTTGAAAATTATATGTTGTCTTATTACTGAAATTATCATTCAATAAAGGATAATTATAGTTCTTTTAGATAATAGCTTAAGATAAATTAGCACTGTATCATTTGTGTAATTCTAAAGCCTTAAAGTACTTAAATGCCACTATAAAATCTTCTATTTTATTCTATTTCTTGGTTGTATACATATTGGGTTCTATTTGGGTTCTAAATGGGTTCTTGGTTGTATACATAGTTTGGTACTCCAATAACATGAAAGAAGAGGATGATAACGCTTTATATGGAAATGCTGATCACTATTGTGATCACTACTCTCTTATTTCTCGATTGCAATTTTGTTTTTAAATGAAATAATTTTCTCGCCATGTGACAAATTCCTTTCAGCATATCTTTCAACATATCTGATGCCAAGAAATTTGTTGTATTTGTGTGCCTGGAATGAATGTTAGTTCCTTTTACCACATAAATATTTTCAATGACAACTACTTAATTAAGCATTTTGAAATGCAATGTCTAAAAAAAAAACAAATAAGTTTAGCTTTGCAACATTAATTACATTCCAGCATTAGTTTGCACAGTTTTATAAATTGTATATCTTCAGTACTAATGTGTACATGCCAAGATGATGGGAATTGAACTTAGAAAA
>NW_022196894.1:86553141-86563116 GCF_008632895.1 Mastomys coucha
CTTCTGTAATTCAAGAAAAAAATGTTTCAATTACAAAAAGTTCTGGAGAAAAAGAAAAGTAAAATGTGTCTCCTTCACTGATCAGAAATCCTCTAGTTCAACAACTTAGAAGCTACAGGGATCTTCGGGAGTAAGCAGTGATGTAGGTAAAAGCTAACATATTCCAAAGTCTCATATGGTCTCTCCACTCTTCTGAGATAACACAGCTTTTTCTTCTTTTTGCCAATCTTGTTCAATTTTGGCCAAGAGCCTTTTTATCGGAATATTTATCATGAAATGCTTCTAAGAAAAGACCCGAAGAAAAGTAATTTCTAGTTCCTGTGGTAAATGAAGAAAGTAGAAACGAAGAAAATAATAGAGTTCTTTTCAGAAAATGCTGCGTAGTAAGTTTCACTGGCAGACGCAGTGATGCAACACTTCCAGACATATATCTCAGCTGTCATTTAGCAGATACTGTTTAGAGTAATAGAGTTAGATAAGACTTTGTCTTATTATAAAATAATATTTTAAAGATATGCATATGTTTACATCATAAGAAACATAAAACTCCAACTGCACCTATAAATGCACAAGAATATATGGTAATGTATACCAGTATATAATATAACATTTTTCAGAAATATTTACCAAAACAGTATATTTGAAATTATGAGATATCAATAAAGAAAATTAAAGACATAGAAAAAAGAAAAAATATCATATTTTCAATTACTAGGATGATTAACCTTATTAAAACAATTATTGTACAAATAATTCAGCAAAATATTTCAGAATGAGAAGAAAATTTATACAAAGAAAATATACATACATCTGATACACAATTATTAATTAAGTTTATGTGAACCCTGCAAGTAAAAAGTGAGATGAAAATGACCTGAGTTAAAGTGAATAGAGTTAGAATGCTTATTCATCAAAGAAAATAGAAAATAGGACACACACATATCTGAGATCCAAGGTTAACCTTTGCAAATGAGAGAAACACAAGAAGGGCTACTTCACCACCTCACTCAGAATGATGGCTTCTACCTTTGTCCATTTACCTGAAATTTTCACAATTTTTTTAATATCTGAACTGGAAATGTAACACATTTTTCCAGTATAATAATCAGTTAATGGATGTCTGATTCATTTCCATTTCCTAGCTATTGTGAGTATAATAGCAAAGAACATATAGGTAGTCATCACTCTTATGATGTAGAGTCCTTTGGGAATATGTGCAACAGCTCCATAGATGAATAGAGTGCTAGATCTCTTTCTAGCCCTTGAGGAACCTCCAGAACCTCCACCCTGAGTTCTACAGGTTCCACTAGCATGCATTCCTAGTAGCAATGAATAAATATTTCTCTTTCACCATGCCCACACCGGCATTTTTCAACATTTGTTTGTTCAGATCTTACCTGTTCGGCTTGTGTATGCTAAAGTTTCAAAGCAGTTTTAATTTCTATGTCCAGAGTATGTAGGAATATTGGATGGTTTACCTGCATTTCTCAACTGTTTATGTTTTGCCTTTTTGGACTCAGGTTCCATTTCCAGATTTTAAACTATGTTTGCTTTCTTGATGTTCAGTTTTTCAGTTGTTTGTGTACTATAGACATTAACTTTCTGTCATATATATGTATATATATATGAATCTGCTGAAGAATATTTTCCCATGTTGTATTTTCCCTTTTAGTCATTGCCTCTGCCCCATTTTGCAGAAAGACAACCAGCATAGTTTTCTGGTTTCCTCTGACTTTTTTTTTCATAAATACTCTCTATATAATTCTTTATTTTTAACTTCCTTTATATTAAATTAATTTATTTTTTACACTCCATATTCCATTCCCTGCCACCACTCCTCATCCACCTTCCAACTGCTCCACATCCCACACATCTTCTCCAACCTCCTGTCTACACTTGGATGCCCCCACCTTCCCTACCCCACCTAACCTCTAAACTCCCTGGGGGCTCCAGTCTCTTGAGGGTTAGATGCATCATCTCTGAATGAACACAAACCTCTCAATCCTCTACTGTATGTGTGTTGGGGCTTCATATCAGCTGGTACTTGTCTGTTTGGTGGCCCAGTGTTTGAGAGATCTCAAGAGCCCAGATTAATTGAGACTTCTGGTCCTCCTACAGGATCGCCATTCTCCTCAACTTCTTTCAGCCTTCCCTAATTCAACAACAGGGGTCAGCTGCTTCTGTTCCTTGGTTAGGTGCAAATATCTGCATCTGACTCTTTCAGCTGCTTGTTGGGTCTTTCCAAGGGCAGTCATGATAGGTCCCTTTTTGTGAGCACTCCATAACCCAGTAACAGTGTCAGGCCTTGGGACCTCCCCTTGAGCTGGATCCCACTTTAGGCCTGTTGCTTGACCTTCTTTTTCTCTGACTTTTTTGAAAATTTCGGTGTCTATGTTGACTGATCACAGTAAGATGAGTCAAATAATTTCTATTTAAGTTTAGACAATTGCACAGTGTTCAAAGCTTCTTGAGGTATGCTCACTGGTTTGCAGCAGCCCTGCCTCTGCTTCCTTTGCATAATGCTTGCTGCACCTGGTCCAGGGACTTTTTCCAATGCTTAGCCTCAGACTGAGTGACCTACCTATGCATTAGTTTAGCAAACCAGAGAACTCACATTACTTGTATGCCGTAATATTTACATGAACTTGGTCTTTGCTATAATTATTACATTCTTTAATATTAAATTACAGGAAAAGGGGGGAATATGAAATACATTAACTACAGAAGTCACTATTTTACTTAGCAGGAGAATGAAGAAAATTATTTCAGCTCATAGTATGCCAAATGTTTGTTCCAAGCATGGTGGCACCTATAAGCCTTGCACAAGAAAGATGAGAAAAGATGATCACCATAAATTTGAGGCCAGCCTCATTTACATAGCATGCTTCAAGCCAGCCAGGGCTACAGAACAAGGCTCTCAAAGTAAAAAACAAACAAGCAAACAAAACAAAAACAAAAAACACCAAAATCTTATAAGGTCTTTTATTTGTAACTGTTAATTCCTTATTAAAACAAAGCCAACAATCTCCTGATTTAAAATAAATTATTGACTTACAGATGCTATATTAGATAAACCTCTTTTAGTGCATTTACTAAATGCATTTACTAAACTCTGCATTTATTTAGAGCTTTGCCTCACTTCTAAGAATGAAAAAGAAGGAACTGATATTAATTTTAACCTTTAATTACATCTTTTTGAGCAGAAAACAAGATAGGCAAAGTAGTAGAGTAACTGAGAATTCAAATGACTAGATACGTCCTAACTGTATGCTCTTAGAGATTTCATGAAAAACATAAAAATGAGGGCCACAACCAAAACCATTGCCCTCAGTTCAATCTCTTGGTTTCACAGAGTGAAAGGAGAAAACTGACTCCCAGTTTAAATGGAATTACCCTATTTTCCCCCTTCTAGACATCACAGGATGTCCAATTCTAGAATTGGGTTTCCTCTTTCGGAGCTGTTAGGAAGTGAGGCCTCATTGACCACAAAACATTATAACTTACTGACAATGCTTTTGGTGACCTCCAGAACATGAAAGTAAGACTATTGCTGAACACATTGTACATTAGAGTTAGAACTTAGAGAAATCAGGCTAGTTCTAACAAGTAGGCTTCCTCCCTACTGGCTAGCCTTCATAATGCTAATAAAGGAGAAAAACAATCATAACTCTTACCCAACTGTGAACTTAACTTGTGAACTTCAAGAATGATTAACACAGAAAGGCCTGTATACTGATACAATAGTGCCACAAATATCACTGATGTAACCAACCGCTTTGATTGCATTTCAGTCCTGCATTCCAAGATAAAACCCATGCATGGCACTGCTATTGTGGCCAAATATGTCACAGGTCTTTAGAAACAACCCACTACTGTTACTCTACTAAATAATCAAAATATTAAATTGGCTCCCATTATTATTCTTCAAAATTAGTTAATTTCTAACTCTCACCAGAGAAACTTCTTTTGATGGTAAGTTACAATACAGAGACCCATGAATGATCAAAATGCACCAGATAACATATGGCAGAATGCTGTACTGGTCTAAGTTCAATTTCTATATTACATATTCTCTCCCCAAGGTTTCTGGTGGGTACAGAAAAGTTCTAGAAGCCAAAATATGTAGATAACTAAGAGGAAACATTTTCTGGACATAGTGGAACAGCTACACATATCAATCCACAGCAGTTGAAAGAACACATACAAAATATGCCTAACAAAATTCCACCACAAGAAGTAGGGTAAACATAAAGTTCTAGCTCAACATAGGAGTTACAGGCAGTTAATATTTGATAGCATTAGAAGAATCAATTTTCTTAAAGGATACAGCACCTCCACCCTCCAGTGAAAGCCATACAACCATGATTTTACGGGCAACACATATTGAACTTATGAATTTTTTAAAAAGCTGGGATGAAGAGGAAAGACTAGATATGGAAAGACTAGGAGTAAACATAATAAAAGTACGTTTTATGAAATCCACAAATAATTAATGTAACAGGGACAAAGAACATTGTGGGTGACCATACCAGTTGATCTTCCATAATGTAAGAGCTATAGAGAAAATGGTTATTAGAGAATATGTGAAGGAAAAGAATGTCTGGACACTGTTGAGGATATGTATGATGACAGCCATTGCATTATCACTGGTGTAGACTACTGTCAAAATAGTCACAGAAATTATTTACTGGGCTTCTGAAAATTTAACTTGTAGACAAAAGAATTTTGTCTCAATGATAGATGAGAGACTACCCAATTCATTGTGGTGTATTTCATGATAGAAAAGAGGTGGGTTTAATGGCTTTTTATTATACCCATAGATTGGTGTATCTCCCAATCCTCATCATAAAACTTGTTTTTGAAGATGTTGATTGATACAGAGAGAGCCACAAATGAACAAAGTACAGAAAATAAGAGACTAGAGATGCCTATCCCTAAACATAACATAATATCACAGGCTATCCTACCAAGTATCAGAGATCATTGAAGAAGGGCAATAGAAAGATCATAAGAGTCATAAAGTGATGCATGAATGTTGGACACTCCAAGACAGTTGTACATATGAATTCACAGCAGCTGATACAGCATTCACAAGACCTCCACAGGCTGAGGCCTGACAAAGCACAGGGATCGAAGTGGTCATGAAGTCCTACTCCCCAGATAAGGACCTACTGATACTTCATGGTTTCTGGAGGAAAGTCAGTTTTCTTTAAGAATGCAGCCCTTTATGAGTGGACCAAGATGCAACTGATGGGCATCTAACAAAGTTTACAGGGGCAGTACAAACTATTTGATATTTAGGGTTTGGGGGAAGGTGAGTTTGTTTGTTTCAAAAGAGTGTACAAAGTTGGATAAGTAGGGAAGAGGATATGGACTTGAGAGTACAGGGGACCAAGGTGAGTATGGTCAAATTGTATTGTTTGGAATTCTCAAAAAAGTAATAAAAATAAAAACAAAACTAAATTTCTAAAAATGGAGATTAATCTTTATCAACCTCATTTCTATTTAATAGCAAAATCAAACTTAATTATAAATAAAAGCCAATTTTGTGTTGCTTAATAATAAATAAAGAATATGAGAGCAACCCAAATGTGTATCAATAGATGAATGTTGAAAAGAAATATCTCCCTCTCCTTCTTCTACTTTGTTTCCTCCCTACCCCTCTCCTAGTTCTGTCATTTATCTACAAACAATCTCATATCTGTGACAAGTTAGACACAAATACATAAACATATGTCTCAGAATGATGGAAATTTCTTAAAATAAGCATAGACAAATATTTTCAATGAAATAGTTTATTGAAAAGCATTTGTTTTTACACAAAACTAAAGAGTCCAACTGGCTCCTATTTTACAAGGCATTGTGTAATGAAGAACTCTGCAAGTCAACTGTCTTCCAGTTCAACTGAAGGTCAGAAGACAGATGGGAGTATTGAACTATGGCAGTTTTGAAGTTAGGAATTTCTGATGTGGAAAATCTTCTAGGTGCTTCCAGTAAGACAGCAGGTTACAGCCAACAGGCTGGGAAACTGTAGAAATCCATCAGTAGAAGCCATAAGACCAATACCTTCTACAGAACAGTGGGCGGCAGAAACCATAGTCATAGCCACACCCATAGCCACCATAGCCATAGCCATAGCCTAGGCCACCATAACCATAGCCCAGGCCTCCATAATACCTGCCATAGTAACACATGGTGTCAGTAAGTAGAAACGGATTACTGGTGTTCAGTTGAAGACAGCAGGGGGTCTCTTGAGTCTGGATGTCACTGACCATCAACAGCTTTTTATACACCTGGGAAGTTGCTGACAAAAAACACAGGGATTACAGCATCACACATGTCTCCACTGTGCTTCAGAAACATCACAAGTGTTGTGTTTTATTGGTACACAAGTCTGCATAACTGTATAATTGTGCTCCTATATCAGATTCCATGGTCAAAGTGTGCATCCTGATCCAGTTGTCAAAATTTTGAGCCATTCCTTATTTAGGTGAGAGAATGCATGATATAATTTTGTCAGATAATACAAATCATTGAATAGTTTTCTGTTTTATCCTTTCTTCATGTTTTGTTTCATTACCCCAGGGAAGTTCTTTATTTTCTTTGCTGTTATTTTGTTGTTATTTGGAATCAGTCTTACCTGGAGGACTATATTTCTACTATTTTCCCCATGAACAGTAAGTTAACTATTGGTTACATTATTTATAATTTGGTGGATAGAGTTATCATATTTGGAAACATACCCGAGGACATCATTTGCCTGCATGTTTTTTTTAAAATCACCAGAAAATAAAATATCATTTTATGTGTAGAAATTGTACATTCTCCATGTTTCTCTATGTGAGCCCAGGTGATGGTATTATAGATGTAACTGTAAAATGCACTACAATTGTGTGGGTAACCCAAAGTAAACTTTGACTAGCATTTTATTGTATTGTAACCAAGGCATACATGTGCCCTCACACATGGCTTAGCAGGAGTAATAAGGCACTACCTTACTACCTTATCAGTTTACCAGACATCTAGAGAGTTGTCTCAGCAGATAAGAGCAGCTGCTATGAAAGTGTAAGCACTTTAGAACAAATGCCTTGAAGCTACATTAAAAAGCTTCATATTCTCACATTGTGAGAAAATAGGATACCTAGGACTCCCTGGTTGCTGGGCAAGGAGAGAACCAGTCTTATGGGTATGAAGTTTGTAGAGCAAGAGCAGGACAGAAAATTTTACAAATATTCCCTCAATCACGACTTACATATTTCTACTAAATTACTACTGCTACGACTACTACTCACACACAGACACACACACACTCCATAACAACAAGAACAACAATAAAAACCTGTACATCAATTTCCATGAACATGTTTCAGCAATGGGACCTTTGACTTTTTGTATGTACAAAATGTTAGATGTGATCCTGAGTATTGTCCCTTCTAAAGAACAATTGTACAGAGTCCCTAAAAATAAACAAATAAGCCACGTAGACTTTCTTTGTCTCAGTTTGTAAGTGAAGGGCGGCATATTCATACAATTGGTAAAAACTTTCATTGGAGTGTGAAGTTCTGTTTGTTTTGAATTTTTTATAATTTATCAAGATATACATTATATATAGTAAAACACCCCTAGTAAGCACATTTAGTTCAGGAAGTATAATAGTCCCTGTTATACAAACAAATATATGTAAATATATGTAAATGATATCACATATACTTATTAGATATTTCATGAGAAAACAATTTCCTCTGATTTTACACCTCCTAACTTGAAATTATTTGTTCCCACAAACATTGCAAGTGATAAAATTATAATCATTATTCAACAAAATCATTCTTTAATATACAGATAGAGCCTATATATAGAGAGAGTCTGTATCTGAAATCAAATAATATATAAAATAAAATTTTAAATGAAAACAATAGAGGTAAATTTCAATCCACAAAATTTGTATAAAATTGCATACATAGTGTATTCCAAATAAACTCACATATATAAAAGTTCAAAGATAATACTCATAAATGATGGAAAAACTTCATATTTGACTTTGTGGTTCTGGATTACTTCATCAGAAGGCTTAGTTTTTAATTCTATCCATTTATATGAAAATGGAGTGATTTCATTTTTCTTAACAGCTAAATAGTATCACACTGAATGAATATAGCACGTTTCATTATCCTTCCATCTGTAGATAGTCATCTAGGCTGCTCCTATGTCCTGCATATTGTGAATAGAGCAAGAGTAAATATTAGTAAGGCAGTATTTCTGTAGTTGGATGTAGAGTCCTTTGTATAGCCAACCCTAGCAGAGCTGAATAAAATACATCTTTTTCTAGATTTTTGAGGAGCCTCCATGTTGATTTCTATAGTGGCCAAGCCAATTTGCACTCCTACCAAATAAGACACAAATAAATGTTTTCTTTCTCCAAATCCACATCAGCATTTGTAATCTGTTGTGTTTTTAATCTTAGCCAGTCTAAATGAAGAGGCAATTCCAACATAATTTTCCTTCTCGTTTACCTGATGGCTAACAATGATGAACATTTTAAAAATGTTTTCATGCATTTAGAGTCAGGCATTTGAAATATGCTTGTTTAATTACATGACCTATTTTATAATTGAGTTGTTTGTTTTCCTGATGTTTATTTTCTTGAGTTCTTTGTGTATTTTAGATACTAATCTTCTATTGGAAGTATAACCAGCCATTGATAGTTTTCTCCATTATGCAGGATGTCTCATCACTCAAATGATGGAATGATTTGAAGCCCTGAAGCTTCAGCTTTATGAGTTATCAGTTGTAAGTTGTTGGTCTTAACAACAAGAGGCCAGGAAATTACTAAGGGGCCATATGGAATGTGGGGAGCAATACAGAGCTTTGAAGAGAGTAAAGATAGAATCAAGTGGTATAAATGTATAAATGCATAAGACTAGAAAGAAAGAACAGGAATGGTGTACGGAAAGAGGAGAATCTAAAGGTAAGATGCTACAGGCTAATAATAATTCATTGTCAAGAATGAGTTACTATTCCTAAAACTATTGGCTGTAGAGATCCCATAGACTCCAAATTGCACAGTTTTTTGTTGTTGTTTTTTTGTTTTGCCAATCCTCTTGTTTAGTTTCTAAGACTTGATAAGATTTTATTTCTGAAGACATCAAATTCATGAGTCACAGAACAAAGAAATATCAGTCAGGTAATTGTATGGAAGATTTACCCCTGCCAGTTAGCCTCCTCAGAAGTGGAAGATTCTAAGTATTCTTCATAGAGGAAAACTTTGTCATGAGTCTTATGCAGCTGTAAATCTTGCAAGTTACATTAACAGCTGGTCTGGCAAGAAACGCCCACTGGTGTAATAGTTGTAGGAACAGCTTTGGAGCTTACTATCAGTTTCTGAATGGGTTCAGAACACAATTAATAAGGTGAATTACATGTCTGGCACCATTGTCAGGCCAAGATGTGTTTGGACTTAGGGGAAACGTGCAATTATTATGCTGCTAAATGGACACAATAATATTAAAGAGTACCAACATCTTGTCATTATGCCCATTGCCTGGTGCATCTCCAAATCCTCTTCAAAGAAGCTTCTTTCTGAAATAGATGGTAATTCTCACAAAGAACAACAACTGATCAATGTGCACAGTATGAGTCTGCAAAAATACTCAGTCATAAATGGAACCTCTACATCATACTCTATCTTCCCAAAGATCAGGTATCATTGTTTACAGAAGATGGAACAGAAGATTGTAAAAGCAAGAGGCAGTGAATATATAAAAGTAAACAGTGCTTTCTAGACATAGCAGGACATTTTCACATGTCATAACAGTTGTTACAGTATACGCAAGATCTATGCCAGCACGAATCAGACAAAAATCCCAACATGGAGAAAGGAGGTGGGCACCAGAACCCACTACTAGCTAAGTCTGGTGTCTTCTAAGTAATATTATTTTCCATGTTCTTCTTTAGTGGATATTATTCTTTTTCAGA
>NW_022196894.1:86564070-86564644 GCF_008632895.1 Mastomys coucha
CTATGGCTATGGCTGCTGCCGCCCACTGTGCTGTAGAAGATACTGGTCCTGTGGCTTCTACTGAGGAGTTCTTGCAGCTGCTCACACCAACTTGCATCACATCACAAGTTCTTTGAAATCATCTTAAATTACAACCTTATATAAATGATCTGAAGAAAAATATATAAAACACAGCATGCTCAACTTACTGAGAAGTTCTTCACTGTCTTCATAATGCCTTTAAAAATGAAACCCAATTAGATTACCCCATGTTAAAATAATTTGTCTTAAATAAACTATCTCGTTGAAAACTGATTTCTTTGGTTTAATTTAATATTCTCCATCTACATGAAGTGTATGTTTTTATACTGTGTGTGTGTGGCCATAACAGTGTGAGGTTTTTTGTAGGTAAATACAGAGAAAATAAAGAAGGAGTAAGAAAGAAAAGTAGGGAAGCATTTATTTGAACATTCATCTATTGAAAGACATTTTGGGTTGTTTACATATCTTTGTTTTTGTGAGTAGTGTCCCAAAGAATTTGGTAGTAAAAGGATCAAAATATATTTGTGTGTGTGTGTGTGTGTGTGTGTGTGTG
>NW_022196894.1:86564654-86570860 GCF_008632895.1 Mastomys coucha
GTAGGTATATACATGTATATATGTGTATATATACAAACATAGATACATACATATATATACATATATATATATGTATATAAGCTAAACAGCGAAAAGAATATGAATGGATGCTAAAATAGGCAGAGATTTAGAACAGGTATTTTGCACAGGAATAGATACAATGGACAACTGGACTCAATAATGTTGTACTTCACTAATATCTCAGAGATACAAATCAAAAGAGAGTTGAGATTTTAGCCCACAGTTGTTAGACTGTTAGTATTAGAGACAAGAAAGATGAATGTTACAAAGCATGTAGAGGAGGCCATCCTTCTCTATTGTTGATGGAAATGTAACTTCATGTACCTATGAGAAAATAGCATGTGGCATGTTTTCAAACACGCAGGGAAGTGACAGATAATCTACAATACACACAGATTCTTATACAATGAGATCAAGATCACTGAATCCTAATGAAGTAGGTACACTACCAAGTATATTCTTATATTCTTTATAACAATCAGGTTATAAACACAAGAAAATGACCATCTGCATTTGAACGCTGACAAGAATTGCTTCTTTCTCTACATTCCTCTCCTTACCTTATTTCTCCCCCTTTTCCTTCTCCATGACAATCTCCTTAAATAACATCCTTTCTTATACTCCCCTCACCCATTCCCACAACCAGCTCTACCAATATGACCAATCAATCAGATACAAAAGCATGGAAAATACAGATAGTATTTTGTAGAGTTTATTCATTTAGTTATTTGATAATACACCTTTCAACAAAAGGTTGAGAGTTAAATTTACAATCATTTTACAGAGTATGATGAGGATAATATAAAATACTATCATGGTCCAAATTCAGATGAGGAATTAGATGACCATGTTGAATTTCAATTCTATTTTATATATTTTGTCCTAAAGTTAGAAATTTTGAAGACATTTTTGAGTTCCTGGTGTAAAAATACTTGGAAGCCCTTCTGGTCAGAAAGTTTGGGTATCTGCATAATGTCCTCAGTAGAAGCCATAAGACCAGTATCTTCTACAGCACAGTGGGCGGCAGCAGCCATAGCCGTAGCCACCATAGCCACAGCCATAACCACAGCCTAGACCACAGCCTAGACCACCATAGCCATAGCCTAGACCACCATAGCCATAGCCCAGGCCTCCATAGTAGCTGCCATAGTAACACATGGTTGCAGGAGTGGAGCGTTCAGAGGAAGATGAAGCAGTAGGTTTCTAGAGTCTGGATGAAACCATCTGTCAAGGGCCTTTTATACACCTGGATGTTGGTGACAAAAACCACAGGCATTATGACATCACACATGTCTCTACTATTCTTCAGAAAACATCCACGTTTCAGAATTTACTGCCCAAACAACGCTGCATAACTGAGATAATTGCGCTCATATGTTAGGATCCCAAGGTCAGATCATGGAGCTTTATCGTGAAAATCTGGATCTAGTTTCAAGACAATGCCTCATTCTACACTTAGTTTCTTTAATACTCATGACACAAATCATTGAAATCTCTCTCTTCTCTTTCTGTCTTTTGTTTTGTAGTGCTCCACACTGAAAACAGTTTTTGCTTTCCTTGCTTTGCTTTGTTATTGTAAAATGAATATGCATTTTCAAAGTATTTCAGGTGGAAAATGGTCTGTACACTTATTATTTTTTTAAGTTGATGACTCATATACATAATCAATATTTGTCTTACAACTTTACTATCACATATTAATTCTGATTTATGAGCATAGTAGATCTTTCCATCTTGAGATATGTTCTTTCGTATTCCACTTGTAGGCTTGCTTTTGCCATTTTTTTCAGTTTTTGTTACTTTGATTGTGTGGCATATTTTGAGAGCAGATTCTGTGGTAGATCTAGCATCTTCCTTTCTGCTTAATGTTGTTTTTGCTCTTAGAGTCTCCTTCTGCGTTTCTATCTTCACTAGGATTGTGCTGTGCTGTTCTGTGCAGAACAAAATTGTAGTTTTTATAGACATTGCACGAGAACTATACATTGGTTTGTCAAATATCCTCATTTTCCTCTTAGTAATTCTACCAAAGTATAAACAGGTTGTGTCATTCCATACCCTAGTATTTTCCTCTAATTATTTACTTCACACAAAAATACTTCTCCATGGTATTCATTTTCTTAACTGTGTTGAAGTTGTTCAGTCTTATCACAAGACTCTAGTTTGCATCAAATTGATATTAACTCTAATATTATTGACCCATGTCAACCAACAAACACACCCATGCCTATTTAACACTAATTCACCTTACCTCTTTTTCCTCAAGATCTCACCAAAACTGCAAATCCTTTAAAATTCTCATTGTTTTTAAAGACTCAAAGTATTAAATGCTCAGTACCTCTAACATATGCAATCTTTCTTAAAATCTAGAATCTCTCTAGAGTTTAAAATATGTCAACTGTGGGTTTAAATGAAAGACATAAATTAAACTGATTGTGTTCTTTCTTAAATTGTGAAGAACCAGGGAGTATTCAGGATCAGATAAAAGCAAAACAATCTACCAATAATTTACATAACACTTTGTACAATGTCTTGTGATCACTTAGGAACTTCTTGCCTCCTCTATACACCAGGGTCACTTCTCTGACTCTTCCCTCTGCAGCACATACAGCTTGTCTTCTACACATGGATGGGCTCCACCACAGTGATCCAGCTGCTCTTCTCGGTTTCCCATGGGAGTGAAATCCAATCCTTCCACCCAACTAAAATTGGTATTGATTGTGGAACAATAATATGACCGGCCTAACCATGATGTTATTTAGCAGAATTTAGACTTTGAGTTGGTAAAACAGGTGAATGTTTTGAGTGTCACTTATTAGTCTGCCAGTGTAGGAGTATGGAAGACAGTTCTGCTGAGAACAATGTGGATTATTACTGCCTAGATCAAGAGATTTCAGAGGAGAAGACTATAATTTAATGTCATAGAGACCATTCTTCTGGGATTCTGGCAAACAATGTGATGGCTTTTTTACCTTTAACTAAGGACAGATTTAAGTCATTTGCATTAATGGTGTTGGCTTAGAGGTTTCAATAGACCATGCAAAACTCAGTCACCCTTCTCCTGCTGTGTGCAGTTTCAGATCCAAACCTCTCAGCTACTTCTCCATCACTATGTCTGACTACATGCTGTCATGCTTCCCCTCATGATGAAATAGGACTACACCTCAGAAACTGCACACAAATCTCAATTAAATGTTTTCTTTTTTAAGATGTGGTCAAGATACATCTTTAGAGCAATAGAATATTGGCTGATATGTATGAAAATGGGAAGAGTTGAGATGAATGTGTCCAGAATTTACTGTAATTAAGTTTTATATAACATGGAATTTTTGCGTGTAAAACACTTTTTGAGAATTGTTTCAAAAACTCTCAGTCCAGCCAAACAAGTGGATCAGGCAGGATGTACGATGATGGACACAGAGCACAAGGAAGAACAGGGTAACTTGTTGGGTGTCAGCTGAGTGAAAGGCAATTGTCCTCTGTGCTTTCTCCTGATCTGATCCATACTTGCAGGAAAGCTAGCTGTCTGTGCTGGGCCCTATACCCTGGCCAGCACCTCACCTGGGGATTCAGCTTCCTTGTAGGTGGGAGGGATTGCCCTTGTTTCCCTTTCACTTTCTCTGGCACCCAACCTGATGCCTGGGGCTGGAACTTGAGTCCCCACCTTGCTGCAAGTTAAGAGGAAGAAGGAGACATAGGAGGACTGCAGAGAAAACCAGAAGAAAAAGCAAAATCTGAGAGAGTGTCCAGGAAGCTAGAGCCATGCAGTTCTCCTGCTCAGCCAGAACAGCGGATGAGAACGTGGACGTTTTGTTCAAGGTCATCCTTATTGGGGACCCCAACGTGGGGAAGACGTGTGTGGTTCAGCACTTCAAATCTGGAGGCTATAGTGAGTCACAACAGAACACCATTACGGTGGACTTCACGGTGAGCTCCATGGAGATAGATGGCAAGAAAGTAAAGAGGCAGGTGTTGGGACACTGCAGGCCAGGAGCGCTTCCATACCATCACCCAAGGCTACTACCGGAGTGCCCAGGCAACCATCATTGCCTATGACCTCACAAGGCGGTCCACATTCGAATCTGTCCCTCACTGGATCATGAGATAGAAAAATATGGAGCTACCAACTTGGTCATCAAGCTGATCGGGAACAAATCAGACCTGTGGGAGAAACGGCACGTCCTGTTTGAGGATGCCTGCACACTGGCCGAGAAATATGGCCTCCTGGCTGGCTTGGAGACATCTGCCAAGGAGTTCAGGAACATAGATGAAGTCTTTGTGCTCATGGCGAAGGAGTTAATTTCCTGAAACAGCCTGCACCTGTATGGGGAGAGCGCCCAGCAAGGTCTTTCCCAGGATTCCAGCCCAGTTCTTGTGGCCCAGGTCCCCAGTGGGAACACCCGCTGTAATTGTTGAACATGAGAGGGAGGCCAGCACAAAAGCCAGGGTATCCGGACCCCAGTGTCTCCGGCAGCACTGCTGGCTAAGGCCTTACTCCTAGCCTGATGGGCAGTACAGACTGAGGAAAGGGGTGACACCATTGTCCTCAAGGACGCCTACAGAAATGTGGACTCCAGGCCCTGGAGGAAGAGCATTAGGATGGATTTCCCCCATTCTCGTCTATGTCTCCCCAACATACAACTGTTTAATAGCGGAATTGGCTTCTCTGTTGTACAAAGACAGTAGTTAAGTGGGGAGCAGGAAGATGCAGAGAGGATATCGGGGACAGTCTAGATTTGGAAACAGCACAAGCACAAATGGGGAAGGCCTGTAATGAAAAGCTGGCCTGCTTCCAACAGACACAGCCCGGCCTTCTTCCTGAGGAGCAAGGTCTGTTGACCTAAAGGCCAGAAAGGCTTCCTTACCAGGAATCAGGAGGCAGGTGGAACTGGCTTGCCCTCTGTCAATCTGTTTGATCACAAGGATGGAAGAAACACCTACCATGAATTCATAAAACACCAAATTATCTCTTGTACAGAAGTCAGTCCTGTGTTCAATTAAAAATGAAGTTATTAGCAAAAAAAAAGAAAGATGTTTTAAAAAACGCAACTGCTTCAAGACTTTGTTCATATAAAGAATCAACATGCGATTTGTGTGTGTGAGTTTGTGTGTGTGTGTTTGTGTGTGCGTGTTTGTGTTTGTATGTGCTATGTATCTGTGTACAATATCTCATGAAACTAAAAGGTACCAGGAGTACTTCTAAGTGGAATAGATAAACATGAATTAATCTCATGCATGAGAGAGGAAAGTAGTTGATGTGTAGTGATAGGTAGTGTGGAGAGGGTGATATTGGAGAATTAAATAAAATGACTAATGTCTATGAAATACTATCATGACACCCAAAGCAGACATCTTAAAGACTAGTTCAGTGTGTCTTCCCACCATTAAACATGACAGATTAAATTGAATCAGATTGATAGCCAGACTAAGAAGAATCCCAGATACTGGCTAACATGGTTCTACCTCAGTGTGTAAGGTGCAGAGCAAATGAGAAAGGTAGAAGGCCACAAATGGACAGGATCACTGAGTCATCCTGATTCTGAGGGGTTCTGACACAACCAGGATCACAGGAAGGACAGGCTCCAGTCAGATTTAGCAAGGGCATGTATCACTAGAGTTAACCAGATGCCGGGGGACAAGTGTAAGAAAATAAACAAGACAAACCAAGGTCACTTGCCAACATCAGAACCCAATTCTCCCACCATAGCAAGTCCTGGACACACCATTACACCGATATAAAGTCACTTATCATGATGATGATACAGGACCTTAAGAAAGATATAAATAGCACCCTCAAAGAAATACAGGAGAACACATGTAAAGAGCTAGAAGCTCTTAAAAAGGAAACACAAAAATCCCTTAAAGAACTACAGGACAACACGATCAAACAGGTGAAGGAAATGAGCAAAATCATCCAGAACCTAAATATGGAAATAGAATCAATAAAGAAATCAGAAAGTGAGACAACCCTGGCCATACAAAACCTTGGAAAGAAATCAGGAGCCATAGATGCAAGCATCACCAACAGAATGCAAGAGATAGAACAGAGAATCTCATGGGCGGAAGACACCTTAGAAAACACTGATACAACAGTCAAAGTGCAAAAAGCAAAAAGCTCTTAAAACATCCAGGAAATCCAGGACGCACTGAGAAGATCAAATCTAAGGATAATAGGTATAGAAGAGAGT
>NW_022196894.1:86577140-86577576 GCF_008632895.1 Mastomys coucha
ACCTGGGGATTCAGCTTCCTTGTAGGTGGGAGGGATTGCCCTTGTTTCCCTTTCACTTTCTCTGGTCATCCAACCTGATGCCTGGGGCTGGAACTTGAGTAACTACCATGCTGCAAGGTAAGAGGAAGAAGGAGACTTCGGAGGGCTGCGGAGAGATCCAGAAGAAAAAGCAAAAGCTGAGAGAGTGTCCAGGAAGCTAGAGCCATGCAGTTCTCCTGCTCAGCCAGAACAGCGGATGAGAACGTGGACTTTTTGTTCAAGGTCATCCTTATTGAGGACCCCAATGTGGGGAAGACGTGTGTGGTTCAGCACTTCAAATCTGGAGTCTATAGTGAGTCACAACAGAACACCATTGGGGTGGAGTTCATGGTGAGCTCCCTGGAGATAGATGGCAAGAAAGTAAAGAAGCAGGTGTTGGGACACTGCAGGCCAGGAG
>NW_022196894.1:86581301-86583318 GCF_008632895.1 Mastomys coucha
ATGATCTCCACCCTCATTATGTTGTTTTTAAGTTGATGACTCATTATATACATAATAAATATTTGTCTCATAATTTTACTATCACATATTAATTCTGCTGATTTATGAGCATAGTAGATCTTTCCACCTTGAGATATGTTCTTCAATTTTCCACTTGTGGGCTTGTTTTTGACATTTTTTCAGTTTTTGTTACTTTGATTGTGTGATATATTTTGAGATCAGATTTTGTGGGAGATCTAGCATCTTCCTTTCTGCTTAATGTTGTTTTTGCTCTTAGAGTCGCTTGCTGCATTTCAATATTCACTAGGATTGTGCTGTGCTGTTCTGTTCAGAACAAAATTGTAGTTTTTATAGACATTGCACAAGAACTATACATTGGTTTGTCAAATATCCTCATTTTCCCCTTAGTAATTCTACCAAAGTATAAACAGGTTGTCTCATTCCATATCCTACTATTTTCTTCAAATTATTTACTTCACACAAAAATACTTCTCCATGGTATTCATTTTCTTAACTGTGTTGAAGTGGTTCAGTCTTATCACAGGACTTTAGTTTGTATCAAATTGATATTAACTCTAATATTATTGACCCATGTCAACCAACAAACACACGCCTGCCTATTTAACACTAATTCATCTTACCTCTTTTTCCCCAAGATCTCACCAAAACTTCAAAACCTTTAAAATTCTCATTGTTTTTAAAGATTCAAAGCATTAATGCTCAGTACCTTTAACATATGCAATCTTCCTTAAAATCCAGAATCTCTTTAAAGTTTAAAATATGTCAACTGTGGGTTTAAATGAAAGACATAAATTAAACTGATTGTGTTCTTTCTTAAATCGTGAAGAACCAGGAAATAGTCACCATCAGATAAAAGCAAAACAATCTACCAATAATTTACATAACACTTTGTACAATGTCTTGTGATCACTTAGGATCTTCTTGCCTCCTCTAATCACCAGGGTCACTTCTCTGACTCTTCCCTCTGCAGCACATACAGCTTGTCTTCTAAACATGGACGGGCTCCACCACACTGATCCAGCTGCTCTTCTTGGTTTCCCATGGTAGTGAAATCCAATCCTTCCACCCAACTAAAATTGGTATTTATTGTAGAGTATTAATATGACTGCCTAACCATGGTGTTGGTTAGCAGAATGTAGACTTTGGATTGGCAAAACAGGTGAATGCTTTAAGTGTCACTTACTAGTCTGCCAGTGTAGGAGTGTGGAAGACAGTTGTGCCGAGAACAATGTGGATTATGACTGCTTAGATCAAGAGATTTTAGAGGAGAAGACTATCATTAAATGTCATAGAGACCATTCTTCTGGGATTCTGGCAAACAATGTGATAGCTTTTTGCCTTTACCTAAGGACAGATTAAAGACATTTGCATTAATGGTCTTGGCTTAGAGGTTTCAATAGACCATGCAAAACTCAGTCACTCTTCTCCTGCTGTGTGCAGTTTCAGATCCAAACCTCACAGCTACTTCTCCATCACTATGTCTGTCAACATGCTGTCATGCTTCCCCTCATGATGAAATAGGACTACAACTCAGAAACTGCACACAAGTCTCAATTAAATGTTTTCTTTTTTAAGATGTGGTCCAAGATACATCTTTAGTGAAATAGAATATTGGTTGAGATGTATGATAATGGGAAGAGTTTAGGTGAATGAGTCCAAAATTTACTGTGATTAATTTTTACTTAATATGGAAATTTTGCATTTCAAACAATTTTTGAGAAATGTTTAAAAAAACGCAACTGCTACAAGACTTTGGTCATAAAAGAATCAACATATATTTGTGTGTGTGTGTGTGTGTGTGTGTGTATGCATGTTTTGTTTGTATGTGCTATGTGTGTGTATGTACAATGTCTCATGAAACTAAAAGGTACCAGGAGAACTTCTAAGTGGAATAGAAAAACATGAATTAATCACATGCATGAGAGATAAAAGTAGTTGAGGGGTAGTGATAGGTAGTGTGGAGAGGGATATTGGAGAATTAAATAAAAGACCAATG
>NW_022196894.1:86583850-86584262 GCF_008632895.1 Mastomys coucha
TTTGTATACGTATATATGTAGGTATATACATGTATATATGTGTATATGTATACAAACATAGATACATACATACACACACACACACACACACACACACATATATATATGTATATAAGCTAAACAGTGAAAAGAATATGAATGGATCCTAAAATAGGCAGAGATTTAGAATAGGTGTTTTGCACAGGAATAGATACAATGGACAACTGGACTCAATAATGTTGTACTTCACTAATATCTCAGAGATACAAATCAAAAGAGAGTTGAGATTTTAGCCAACAGTTGTTAGACTGTTAGTATTAGAGACAAGAAAGATGAATGTTACAAAGCATGTATTGGAGGGCACTCTTCTCTATTGTTGATGGAAATGTAACTTCATGTACCTATGAGAAAATAGCATGTGGACTGTTTTCAA
>NW_022196894.1:86586005-86594778 GCF_008632895.1 Mastomys coucha
TCTGAAAAAGAATAATATCCACTAAAGAAGAACATGGAAAATAATATTACTTAGAAGACACCAGACTTTATGTAAGAGGAACGTTACTTCTCTCATGGACAAAACCAGTTTCTATAAATAACCGTCTGTCAACTCTAGCACTATGCTGTATATTGACCTTTGTTTTCTGGCTTTGGCACGCAACTCCCCCAAGAGCACCTGAAAAGACTAGTAAAGACACTAGACCCACACAGAGAGACCTGGAAGATCACATACTAGTACTTGGACTAGAACTGAATCATGACTAATATTTCAGTCTTGAACAGAGCACAGACAATGTGGCCTTCAGATTTACAATGATATTCATTTACCCAAGGGAGGAAACTTTTTGAGAAGCAAGTACATATTTGGAAAATTCCATATTTCATTAATACAGTCACTTTGATACCAACTGGAAAGATACTGCCTTACAAATTTCAAGATGAAGAAAGAGATGGCAGTAGAGCAACAATGGGACTTACAGACATTCTACATAAAATATTCATGGCTAGCTCTTATCTAGAGGGCATACTTATTTACACATGATGAATAGGTATATTGTTAGCTTTGAAGCTATGGAAATGTCTCTAGTCATGAACTTTGAAGAGAGACACTAACGAATCCTACACACCCATTCTGCTATGATGTGGATACGTATAGCCAAATAGAGTAAATAATGAGAAGAATGTGCCTCCAGTGCAACTTGTCATAGACATTAACCTAACAAAAACATGACTGACCATTCATATTTCACAAGTTTTCCTGTTAAGGATACCTGTATGTATTATTAGAATCCTAGCACCATGCCAAAGAATACTTGCCTATGAGAGCATCTGAGTCTGTGATAAACTGTACATTCATTAAATGTGAGGTAATCCAAAGAATGAGGCTAACACCAGCCTGTCATTTGCCCCTCCAGCCATGTAAACTGTTGATAGCCAAAAGCAGCCAGTGACATTCACAAAGAGGATGCTGGCAATATGCTCAACTGAATCCTTCCAACTCTGAAAACTGAGTTATGGTTTTTACTATAGAGGCCTAGGCTATAGCTATGGCTAGGGAGAGTATAGATATGTCTGCTGTCTTCCATGTTGCAGTGGGAGATATTGGTCTTAAACATTTTATTGAGAAACATACGGAGCTGCTCAGTCTATAGAACTTTTTCTTATACCTCCTTTTACACTTCCCAAATGTCCATTCGTGACATAAATAACTCACTTGTTTTGCTGAACTGTAAAGACAAATAAACACACACACACACACACACAAACATTGTAGTGCTGTACTCTTATTGAATGCTTCACAGATGCTGAGTCAATGTATGTTGTGGACATAAACACACCCTTGGCAAGGATCCCAATGCCTCAGATCCTTAGGAACAATAAAGCTTTCCTGGGTCAGACTTAGGGAAATGGTAACCTTATCCTGATACAATAGCAGATGTTGACAGTGCATGCTAAAAGTATCAACTGCATCTCTGATACCTGTAGCTGGAGACTGCTTCTCACCAAAAGAACTAACCTACCTTCTCTTTTTACATGCTGTCTTATTAGCTGTTGTTGCATCTCAATCAGAGAACAGGGTCAACATGATCCCAGCTTTTCCACATCTGTCCCTCTCATGTCTTCATTCTCATCACATCAGATAAGGCAATCCCTAAGCCATTTAAGGCACAGCAATTAAAAGTAGACATTATAGAAGTAAATGCACACATTTATAGAATACATATTTTGTTCTTATGTATGGAATCAGGTTGTATGCTGGGTAAGGAAGTGAACCCAATTAATCACCACAGAGCACAGCCTGTCCTTTATTCAACATTCTTGTTACTCTAAGAAAAGCAATGCTGTTTGATTTATATATACCACTCTATTTAGATAGCTTCCTTTGGTTAGAAGTAGATTAATGAATAAATTATCCTGAGTCAAATATGAAAAAACTGATATTATTTCACTAGAATATACAGAAAAGATTACCCACAGAATATTTTGCATGTGCCTTCATGATAGTTAAACTTTACTCATTATGTCCTTTATATTTCTAATTATCTCTCTTTTGGCCACCTGACCCTGAGCCAGGCATATAAAACATTACAGTTACTCTTTAGAAACCCTTAAAACTTTCTCTAATTTCTGGTCTCAGTTTCCTATGAACAAGTATCTTTCAGCACCTGCATCATGTATCACTCTTCTCAACTGAGAGAAGAAAAAACAAAAAATGGTCACAATTCTCTAGGAACCCTACAGAAGAAAGGAAGAAAGAACTATAGGAGCCAGAAAAATCAAGGATACCACAAAAACCCACATAATCAACTAACCATAGCTCATAGGGGCTCACAGAGACAGAACTGCTAATCAGGAAATCTGTATTGATCTGATCTAGGGCCTCTGCATATAAGTTATGACTGTGTAGCTTGGTCTTCTTATGAAAATTCTAAGAGTGTCAGCAAGGGAAGTCTCTGACTCTTTTGTCTGCTTCTGGGATCCTGTTTCACCAACTGAGCTGCCCCATCCAGGCTTAATATGAGGGGATGTACCTAGTCTTATTGAAGCTTGGTATGCTATGTTTGGTTGATATTCCTGGGAGGCCTGCCCTTTTCTGAAAGGAAATGGCAGAGGAGTGGATCTGGGAAAAGGGGAGTTGGTGGGGGAGGGACTGAAAGAAGAAGCATGAGTGGAAACTGCAATCTGGATTTAATATATGAGAGAAAAATACAAAAGGATAAGGAAACAAAGAAAGAAAAATTGCAGCAGTCAGAAGGTAACTGGAAACAAGAGGGAACTCCACAGAATAAGGCTGTGTTGGAGACACCCCCAATCACACAGTTAGATGCCTCTATGAAAACCATATTAGGGACAGTAACATTTACTGGTTTGTGATACAAGGTGCTATCAGTCAAATGATGAAAGTGGTAGAATAAACAATGAATTGAGCAATAGATGTTTTATATGGTAAAAATTGGGGAATCTTGATGAAGAGAACATAGAAATTTTTTTAGATTTAAATCTTCATTGATGTATATCAATATAAGATGAAACAAAAATTAAAGTTAATATCTGTTAATGATCTCTACTTTAGTAAAATGCCTTTTGTGGCTATGGATCTCCCATATCAAAATGTCTGTGATGGTGCATAAATTAAGGCTTTAAATGATGCACAGCTGATAAAATTAACTCTATAGATATATAAACAATCAGACAGAGATAGAGACAGACAGATAGATGGATAAATAGATGATGGATTGATAAATGACAGATAGATTGATAGATGGATAATAGATAGATAGATAGATAGATAGATAGATAGATAGATAGATAGATAGATAGATAGATAGGTAGGTAGAAAGATAGAGAGGAGATGTGGCTTAAGAAGTCCTCTGATAACTTCCTTGATATAGATTGTAGCTCATCTGTACATGTATATGTATATATATTACTGTCAAACTTAATTGTCTATACTTTATGAGTCAGGATTTATAGGTTGGTTGGCCAAGAACTCACTAAGTAGCTCCAACCTCAGCCACACAAGGACTAAGATTATAGGTGTGAGATACCACATGTACATTATTTAGCTTTGCTCTCCACTAGATCTAATTTGCTTTATAAAACATTTCAAATATATCTATTAAAAGTTTAGATTAAATGAAATTATATCTTCCCATCACTGTTACTTGTGTTTACATTAATACTGTGTGGATCAGATTCAAACTGTAGTACAGAAAAATCTCCACACTCTTAGATCTACTTTAGAGTCTGTACACTTAGATAGAGGATTTGGGGGGAAAGTGGAAAGAGATCCCAGGGCTGTGTAGCTACTACCAAGTGTCCTGGAACTTGGATATGGGTCCAGAAAAGTTCCAGAAACTTCAAAATAGTCATGCACCAATGTTTCCATAAGAAAAAATAGCCTTCATTAGAATAAAAAAAAATAGGATAGAGCTGGTAATTAAACCATAGTTTCTTTCACAAATACATTCTTACCACTTACATCTGAGAGGACAAACAAAAGCATTGAAAGATATATATAATTTGTGATCATAAAATGGACATTGATTTTCTGGAGATTCAAAAACAATACATACATGAAATAAATAATTCATGAAATCATTGAGTTCACCACCAATCTAAACAATTTTTATGTAAGATGTACACAACTACTGAATTGACAACACAAACAAGATTCAGAAAATATAAACTTTCTGAATGACTTATTCTAAATAAAAGAGACAATAAACAAAGACCTCACTCCTGTAGAATATTGAAAAACCAAACAAAAACTAAAAACAGAAAAATATTTTTATGATTCATATTGTACCACAGAGTGCATTTATAAATACTTAACAAGTTAAATATAGAATGAGGTGGGCTTGAAATAGAATCAGAATTTCACATTGGAGCTCTGTAATTTGACTCTGAGATCCTGACAGGGGAGCACAGTAATCTCACTTATACAGCCTAGAATTTCTAGTAAATCATGAAACTCTTAATGTCCTCTAGAGCACAGTGCTGATATGTGTCACACTTCAATGCCTATGGTTTATAATAGCAACAACCCAGGTGTATAAAAGGCCCAGTCTCAAAGAATCTACTGGTTGGTCTATAACTGACCAGTCCACTCCTGACATCTTGTGTTTCTAGGGCAGCTACTATGGAGGCCTGGGCTATGGCTATGGAGGCCTAGGATATGGCTATGGAGGCCTGGGCTATGGCTATGGAGGCCTAGGATATGGCTATGGCTGTGGCTATGGCTGTGGCTATGGCTGTGGCTGCTGCCGCCCATTGCGTTGTAGAAAGTACTGTTCCTATGGTTTCTACTGAGGAATTTCTTCAGCTGCTCATACCAACTTTCTTCACATCAGAAGTTCTTAAATATCTTCATAAAATATGTGACCCACTTTCATTCTAACTCTTCCTATGAACATATATATGTTTTTAAATAAACAATTTCCTTAAAATATTCTTTTCCTATAGTTTTCCTATTGGTATGAAAGTTTATGTTTTCATATTTGTTTGGTGCATATGTGTGATTATGTATAAAATATGGAAGAGGATTTTACAGGGAGAGAGAGAGAGAGAGAGAGAGAGAGAGAGAGAGAGAGAGAGAGAGAGAGAGATGGATCTCTTCAAATATTCCTCCATTGCTAGACCTTTTTATTATCTTCATATTGCTTCTATTGCTATGCCAGAATCAATTTGGAACTGCTAACATTTCTCTGAAATCAAATATTTTCTCCTACTAGGAAAATGCTGAGAGCTATTACAAGTTAATTCTCTAAATCTCTAGGGAAGAATGTTCAAAGTGCTTTCTTGTTGGGTCCTTCCCTTCTACCTCAGCTCTGAGACATTGGAGCTTGCAACCAGAGACTCAACTCACACCTGGCCTGCTGTGCTTAAAACAAAGGCTCACTACTTTGCCTTCGAGGATTCCAGAGGAAAGTACATCTGCAGCCTGAGGACATCTGTTGTTGACCTCCTCCCCCACCGTGGGCTGCACCTCGGGCCACTCCCCATAGTCAAGACCTGCAGGACGCCCTGAGCTACCACCCTCGGTAGCAGCATGCCCAGCAGCCCGGCTTCCCTTTGACTTCCCCTTTGACTCTGTTGGGACTCTTCCTGACTCCTCCTGCATTGCTTACGTTATCAAATGTCATTGTAACCTAGAGATTCAGTTTTGCTTTCTTGTATATAAATGCTGAACCCCAAAAGTAAAGGCAAGCCTTGATTGGAAAACCTCAACTTGGCTTCGTGTCCTTTTGTTCTTGAACTCTGTGTTTCAGGTCTCCTTTCTCCCTTCTGTCGAAACAGAACCCGGTTCATGAAATTGTGGGACAGTTTCACTTTCTAAAGTAGGTGTCACCATGCACTTAACCCTGTGAAGTGGGTTCTCTTAATTTTATATGCCCCCTAACACCTATCTTCTTTCTAATATCCATTTTAATGTCCATTGTAGAAAACAACCTCATTGTGACTTTCCGTTAAGACTTGAAAATTCAGTTTTGGTGATCTACAGATTTTCCCTTTAAAATGTTTATGACAATTCTCTAACAACTATAAAATCGATTTATTTTCTTCATAGTTTTTACTTTTAGATATTTCACACATGTTTTGGTTAGTTAATTCCTACTCTTTGTATAGAATAGTGTGTAAATTGCCCTGCTATGCAGAACTTGTTTATATGGGCACAAGCAGTCTCTACTCTCATTTGTTTTGTTTTGTTTTAAAGTCACATTGAGTCATAAGAATCTTTTGCATTATGCATTCATTTTGTTGTTTCATGATTTAGTGAACTTTGTATACACTTCAGGTTGTGATTTTGCCTTGTTTCAGTTTGCTATTATATAACTCTTATGAATTCATACATTAAACTAGCCTTCTGTATCTGCAAAAACACAAGCCATTTCTCTTCTAACATTCTTAGTATACCACTCCTTTGTGTGTGTGTGTGTGTGTGTGTGTGTACTATTAGGGGCAGAGGATTCCATTGACAATTATGCACATTTAACCAGATTTGGATCTGTGTGATAGTCACTATACATTGCAAATAGGCATGTTTCTGATTAAAGTTGAGAGACACACCAATCTATATGTATAGATTATAATATCATTTCATGCCAAGAGCATTTAACAGAACACTGTTAGTTGGTTCTATACATAGGGCCTATGACCCTGCTACCTACAGGTTCTTGATTCAGTAATGACAGCACTTATGTGTTTGATATTTTGAAATTGAACCTAAATTCAATCAGAATGGAGTTGATGACACCCAAGTTATTCATGTCCCTGTTACAGCTGGGCACATGTATTGACAGAATACTCTATATTTTTGTAAAATATAGAGTTTGCAGATAGTTAAAACTGAAAAGATAAAAGATTTTTATCTTACAGCACAGTGCCTAATAATTTGCAACACCAAGAAAGCTAGCTAATAGAGATGGGCTTCCTGGTCAGTACAAGCTTGAGATGTCCAGGAACAGTGACCCAAATATTTCTACAGCAATAAGGTTTTGCTGTCAGGTTCTGAAAGTAAACAATACCATTGGCAATAGCCTGGAATATTTAGAGGTCTGTGGGACTATACTGGTCAAGAATTCCAAAAAAGATAACCTATTCTTGGCACTGTGTTTTTGTTTGTTAGCACGTGGTGTCTATATGGATATTGTAGAACCCACCTCCAGAAGAAAGGCAGGACATCAAGTGAGGGATGGGATGCCATCCTACAGTCAAAACTCCGACTCATAATTGTTCCTGTTTGAAAGAACTGCAGGGATGAAAATGGAGAGGAGCCTGAGGAAAGAGGTCCAATGATGATCCCAAAGTGGGATCCAGTTCAAGGGGAAGCCCTAAGGCCTGACACTATTACTGAGACTTTGGAGCGCTCACAAAAAGGGAGCTATCATGGATGCCCTCCGAAAGATCCAACAAGCAGCTTAAAGAGTCAGATGCAGATATTTGCACTCAACCAATGGACAGAAGCTGCTGACCCCTGTGGTTGAATTAGGGAAAAGCTGGAAGAAGCTGAGGAGGAGGGCAACCTTGTAGGAGGACCAGCAGTCTCAATCAACCTGGAACCCCAAGATCTCTCAGACACTGGACCACTACCCAGGCAGCATACACCTGCTGATATGAGGTCCCCAACATATAAACAGCAGAGGACTTCTGAGTCTAGGTTCAGTCAGAGAAGATGTACCTAACCCTCAAGAGACTGGAGGCCCCAGGGAGTTTAGGGGTCTGATGGGTTGAGGGTTAGGGGGTGGGGACATGTTCATAGAAACAGGGGGTCAGGGAGGAGGTATGAGATGTGGAACAGTTGGAGGGCAGACTTGGAGGGGAATAAAATCTGTAATGTTAAAAAAAATAAGATTAAATATTTAAAAAAAAAAACCTGCCAAATCCTAGAAATAGACCTACTACATGATCCCTCTGTGCAGTGCTTGCCCATATATACAAAGGTTTCTCTATTCTTATAGAACTGCTTATCTGTGATTACTGTTGCTCTATTCTGTATATCGAGGAAACAGAGACAGCCTTGATGTCCACTACATGTAAATGTACATTAAAACTGTGTTAAACTTACACAATTGAACATGACACAACTGTTAGGAAAAGTGAAATTGTGAACTTTGAAGCTGAATGGATGAGTAAATGAGACTTAAAAATCAAATATCACATGTTGTTGATATGATGTTGTGGATGTGAACTTGGAATCTTCACATATACGTTACCATTAGATCACCCTACTTAACCTTACAGAAGAGTTGTGGATTGACACTTATGTTTACTTCTTTTATTTAATAATTTTTGGTATGGTTTCAGATACAGGCAGTTTCCTTGTATCTCTATGTGTACAACTGTTTTGCTACATAATGATCACAATGACGGCACTGACAGTATTTGTGGTTCAAAAACTCTTAGGTTGAACACTATAAAATCAGAGGAAAATCACCTCGTAAAACTGTCCAATAGAAACGCTTACAATTTTGTCACCTAATTTCCAAAGATTATTTCCTGTGTCTAACTCCCTGAATAAATGCTTAACTATATGTATTTTTATTTCATAATATATGTGTGTGTGTTTATGAATTTTGAAATTTTCAAAGTTTCTGTCTTTCAATGATGCTTTCTCACTGTTCATACTAATACTTCCTCTATCAGCTACAAAATGAAGCATAGTGCACGTGGCTTCTTTAGTCTTTCTCAATGAGCCTATACAATTGTGCTTGTTTCTTTGTTAGTTTATCTTTTTTTTTTTTTTTTTT
>NW_022196894.1:86594794-86603475 GCF_008632895.1 Mastomys coucha
AGAAATCCACCTGCCTCTGCCTCCCAAGTGCTGGGATTAAAGGCGTGCGCCACCACCGCCCGGCGGCTAGTTTATCTTTTTATAGGACTATACTAGGCATCTCATCTGATCTTTTGTGAGTGCTATTTATGAATATTCTGTAACATATTCTGGCAACTTTCCATACAATTTCTGTAAGTAGGTATGTGTATGAGAATGTCTGTCTGGGTGTTTATACGTGTGTATGTGTTCATGTATTATGCAATTTTGTGTCATATCTATGTGTGACATAAGAACAAATGTGTTTCAGTAGATGATCAATGTATGTAGATACAAAATGAGCACATTGTGTCATGTTCTTTGCTCTACCTACCAATATTATTCCCATGAGATTGGCAATCTCATGGAACATGAGGCTAGGCTGATAATCAGGTTAATCTTCATGTATCCTCTTTCAGCTGCCACCAGCATCAAATTAAGTATTTAATTGGGTACTAGTACAAAAAGGTAACTAGGAGGAAGGACAAGGATTGAAATATAAAGTAAATAAATAAAAATAGATAAAATAAAATAGACCTTCAAAAAGAAGGACAAAATGACCTTCTATTTGAGGTAATGAAACTCAACATATATATATATATATAAAGAAAGCTATAAAATAATCTATATCACATGAGGGAATCATATGCTGTCTTCTATATACTCCATGAAGAATTAACTGGAGACCTGAAAACTGTACCAGATCATTTATTTGATCATAATATCATTAGATAGGAGGACAAGTATCTCAGCTATGCAGCATTGTCTGTCCCATAACTCAGTACTTGTGGTGTTTTCTAAAGCCCATCACAGAGGTGTGTGACACTACAATACCTGTGGTTTCTCCCAACAACAACCCAGGTATATAAAAGGCCCATGACAGATGGTGACACACAAACTCAAGGAACCTACTGCTTGTCTTTCTCAGACAACTCCTGACACTCCTGACAACATGTGCTACTATGGAGGATACTATGGAGGCCTGGGCTGTGGCTATGGAGGCCTGGGATATGGCTATGGAGGCCTAGGATGTGGCTATGGCTGTGGCTATGGTGGCTATGGTGGCTATGGATATAGCTGCTGCCGCCCGCTGTGCTGCAGAAGGTACTGGTCCTGTGGCTTCTACTGAGGAGATTCAGCAGCTGCTCACTCCAGTCTTTCTTCACTTCACATATTCCAAACTCAATATAAACTCTTGGAGGAATAATACATGAAACACAACATGCCTGCCCAATTCCTCTTCTTTAATTTGACTTCATGATATTTGCAGCAAATCTCTTTATTGTCATCATAATGTCTTGTAAAATGTGATCTGCCTGTATTCTTTTCCATTCTTTGAATACATACATATGCTTTAAATAAAGTATTTCCTTGAATATACTTTTTCTTATTGTTTTACTAAATTTGAGATGTATGTTTGTGAATTTATAGCTGTTTGGTTGTAAATGTGTGGTGGTTTGAGGACAGATGTATTAGCATTAAATGATGAGGATTGAGAGCAAGAGAGGGGAGAGAAGGAAATGTTCTCTTTAAACATTTTCTTATTAGTAGACATTTTTATTGTCTTCATATTTCTGACATTGTGATATCACCATGAATTTGAGAGTACAGATATTTATCTGAGAACAAATTCTTTTATCTGCAACTGTAATTTGGAGAACTAACCCAAGTAATTCCCTGAATATCTTCTGATATCTCAATACCGTCTATAATGAGAGTAGCCACACACATTATTACTATGTACAGGCTTCCTGTTATTTCACATGTTCTCTAACACCAAATCCTTCTACTTTATTAATAACTATATAGAACTATCTCATTGCAAATTTGACTTATAATTTAGAAATTAAACTTTAGTAATCTGTAGATTTTCTTCTTTAATTAATTACGTTGTTTACATTCGAAATGTTGACTGCCTCCAGGTCTCCCCTTTCCTAGAGTTCCTCACCCCCCATCCCCCTCCCCTTCACCTCTGAGATGGTACTTTCCCCTGGCATCCCTCTTCTCTAGTGAATCAAGTCTCTACAGGACTAGACACATTCTCTCCCACTGGAGCCAGACAAGGGAGTCAGCCCATATGTGCCTGGGGCCATGGACCAGCCAATGTATGTTCTTTGGTTGGTGGTTTAGTCTGGTAGCTCCTAGGGATCCAGGTTAGTTCACACTGTTAGTATTCCTGTGGGGTTGCTATCCCATTCATTTCCTTCAATCCTTACCCTAACTCTTTCATAGGAGTCTCTGACCTCAGTCCAATATTTGGCTGTAAGTATCTATATCTGTCTCAGTTGCCTGCTGATAGATCCTCTCAGAGGACAGCCATGCTAGGCTCCTGCCTGTAAGGACAAAACAACATCAGTAATATGATTGGTATCAGTAATCATGATTGGTGCACAATCATGGGATAGATTCCAATTTGGGCCAGTCACTGGTCGGCCATTCCTTCAGTCTCTGCCCCATTTTTGTCCTTGCATTTCTTTTAGACAGGAACAATTTTGGGTCAAATAATTTGAAGGTGGGCTGGTAGCCCCATCCCTTTACTGGTGACCCTGTCTAACTACTGGAGGTGGACTGTTCAGGCTCCATCTCACCAATGTTGAGCATTTTGGCTAAGGTCACCTACCATGAGCCCTGTGCACCTCTTACATCCCAGGTCTCTGGGACTTTCTAGAGGGTCACCCACGCCTGACCCCCCACCCCCAATACTGGCAGATGAATATTTCCATTCATTCTTGTGGCCCTCTCAGTTTCTCTCCTGCCTCTTCCCATACCTAACCCTGTGCCCCTTTCCCTCTTCATCCCCCTTCTCACTCAGGTCCCTCCCTCTCTCTGCCTCCTTTGGGATTAAAGCATCCTCACTTGGGCCTTCCTTCTTGTTAAACTTCTTACAGTCTGGAGGTTGTATCACAGATATTCTAGACTTTTTGGCTAATATCTACTTATCAGTGAGTACATACATATCATGTATGTCCTTTTGGGTCTGTGTTATATCACTAAGAATGAGATTTTCTAGTTCCATCCATTGTCTGCAAAATTCGTGTCTTCATTCTCTCTTTTTTTTGTCTTCATTGTTTTAAGATTGATTAATTAATTAATTAATTAATTCAATGTATGTGCATATACTGTCCCTGTCTTCAGACACACCAGAAGAGGGTATCAGATCCTATTACAGATAGTTGTGAGCCATCATATGGTTCCTGGGAATTGAATTCAGGACCTCTGGAAGAGCAGTCAGTGCTCTTAACCACTGAGCCATCTCTCCAACCCTTGTCTTCCTTCTCAACAACTGAATAGTATTCCACTGTGTAAATGAATCACATTTTTTTATCTATTCTTCAGTTTAAGGACATCTGGGTTCTTTCCAGCTTCTGCCTATATTTTTAAAAAAAGGCTGCTGTGAACATGGTGGAGTACATGTCCTTATGGTGGGGCATCTTTTGAGTAAATTCTCAGGCACAGTATAGCTGAGTCTTCAGGTAGAATTATTTACAGTTTTCCAAGGAACCACTACACTGATTTCCACAGTGGTTTTATCAGATTGGAATCCCACCAGCAATGGAGGAGTGTTCCTCTTTCTCCACATCCTCACCAGCATCTGTTGTCACCTGCGTTTTTTACCTTAGCCATTCTGACTGGTGTGAGGTGGAATCTCAGTGTCATTTTAATTTGCATTTCTCTGATGACTAAGAATCCTCTACATTTCTTTAGGTGCTTCTCGGCCATTCCTCTGTTGTCAATTCTCTGTTTCACTCTATACCTCATTTTTAATTGGGTTATTTGATTTTTTTGGAGTCAAACTTCTTGAGTTCTTTATATATTTTGGTGAAAGTTCTTTAACTATTTTAATAACAACTAATTTTCTTTGTGATGTATAGCTGTAGACATTTCACATAAATTTTGGTTTTTTACTTTGTATTCCTTGTATAGGACATTGCATTGTCTGCTATGCAGAACTATTTAGATGGGTACTATCAGATTTTTCTATTCTCTTTATGATGCTTGAGCTTTTCAATTCAAATAAAATCATTTACAAGAATAAGCAAAGAATCTTTCGCACTGTACAGTTTTTACTTATTCTTATAGAATCTCATAGAATGCATTTGGACAAAATTCATATGTATTACATTCTCTTCCTAGACTCACCTAGTGTATGTTAACTTTGTACTCTCTTTTTCTCTCCCTGAATCTCATCACATCCAATTTATGATGCCTATATTCCCTAGGATGTATAGCCATCTTAGCTTCTTCGCTAAAACTAGGAATGTATACCCACAGCCAGATACCATGTTAGAATTTTTCAGCCTGAGCTTTCAGTATTGTGTATGGTGTCACAACTTTTGGGAGTACATAAGTGCAGCTGTCTGCTGTGTGTGGAAAACACTTATTTCCTTATAGCCATCTGTTGTTTTCTTAAGTAGAGCTAAGAATGTCAGAGTCCTGTTCTGTGTATTTTGACCAATTTGAGATCTCTGTGATAATTACTATCTATTGCAACAAGGCATGTCTCCGCTTGAAGTTGAGAGGTTCACTACTCTATATATAACAATATCAGTAAGGATCTTTGAAAACTGGTCTACTGAAAAGAAGACTTGTAGTAGGATTTCCCTTGGGGTCAATTTTCAGGATCTTGTCCACATAATGGGTCTGGGGTTGGATTACATATGTTAGCCAAGCATAAATTCAATCACAAAGGGGTAGATTCTTCCCAAGCCAGTCCTGTTTCATTTCAGGTGTCACATATATTGACAGTTTAGTCATTTCTTTTAAGCTCATGGAGTTCACAGGTATTAAAAATGATCTTTCTAATAGTGTGTCTACAAGCATTCAGCACTATAAAATTTATGCAATGAGGTGAAGCTTTGAGGTCGGGACAAGGTTGAGTTCCCCATGTTCTGTGATGCAATGATGTCTTCATCAACGGGGTATTATAGTCTTGTTCTGGAAGTAAACATAGCATGGCAACAGCCTATAATATATAAAGGTTTATGGGCCTGCTGGTCAAGAACTCTAAACAAGGGAACCTGTTGCTGACAGTGGCCTTTTTTGTTGTTAGCCTGTGGTATCTACATGGGTATTGTTGGCCCACTATAGGGTAAGACCATTTTGAATATAAATATATATATGTACATATATGTGTACATGTATATGTATATATGATTCCAAGAATCAGTTAATCTATTTTTGATGTCAGTATCATGCTGTATGTTTGCCTATATACACAAAGATGTCCAAATCCTACTGTACCTGCTTATCCATGATCATTGCTGCATTATTCAAGAGATCCTTTAAACAGAGACATCCTGTATGTCTACCTACAGAAAAACATACATTAAAGCTGAGTTACATTTACAAAATTGAACATAGCATCACTGATAGAGAAGGTAAAATTGTGAAAATTGTAACTGAATGGATAAAGCTAAAATAGTGCTTTAACTGAGAACAAAAAGTCAAATGCTACAGTGTTGTACCGAGGGTGGCTCACTGCAGCCTGGAGCTCTCTCTTCCTGGTGTTGATGAGGCCTGTGGGTGGGGCACACATTAGTTAAAAAGGAGGCAATGTATAAATGAGATGTTTTATTGTAGGAAAGAGAAAATAGGAGGGTCAAATAGAGACAAAGAAAGGAGAGGAGAAAAGAGAGAGAGAGAAAGGAGAGGAAGAAAGCAAGAGAGGAAAGAGGACAAGAGCAAGAGAGGGAGGAAAGAAGCAAGAGAAAGACGAAGAGCAAGAGAGCGAGGAGGCAAATGCCCCTTTTATTGTATGGGGCGTGGCAATCTGTCTGTGGTCAGATGACTGGGGGTAGGGTCCAGCTAGAATGCTGGGACCTTGGGGCATTGTCTGTCTGATAGAGCACATATCTCCTGCTGGGGCAGTTGTGAGAGGTTGTGATTAAAGCAGCAGCCAAAGACTCAGGAGTTATAGCCGAGCTCTTTCCACCCCTTGCAAGCAGAAAACAGCCCACAGAGGCTCCAGGACTCAAAGCCAATTACTGAACTGAGCCTAAGTTTCCTGAACAGACCATTGCCCTACACTGCCCCACACCACAGATTTTGTGGATGTGAGCTTAGAATCTTCACATACGTCATTCCTTTAGAACACCTTATATAATGTTAATAGAAGTTTTGTAGATTGACATTTATGTTCATTCTTTTTCACTTAACATTTTATGTTTGATTTCAAATACAGGTATTTTTCTTGTATTTTTATACATGCAACTATACTATTACATAGTGATTACAACTATGCCACTGACAGTATTTGTGGTTGAAAAGAATTTCAAGTTGGACACTGTAAAATCAGAGAAAATATCCTTTTATAGTTGTCTGATAGCTATATTTACCATGAGGTCACCTCATTTACATAGATTATCCTCTGTGTCAAATACTGTGACTAAACGCTTAACTACTGAGTGTATACAACATATATTTTGATAAATTTATGAAAAATTCAAAGTGTAAATCTTTTTTCCTTTTCTTTTTTTTTTCACTTCAAACTAATTTTTCTATTTTTCATTAATTTAGGTATTTATTTACTTTATGTTCCAATTGAAGCTCCCACCTCTTCTCCAGATCCTAGCCCCAAACACACATGCCCTCTCCCTTCTCCCATACCCTTCTCCTCATGTCCTCTGACAAGCAGAAGCCTCTAATGGACATCAACCCACCCTGATACATCAAGCCACTGCAGGACTAGGCACATCTCCCACTGAAACCAGAAAAGGTGGTCCAGTTTGAGGAACAAGATCCTTATGCAGGCAGCAGAGTCAGGGATAGTCCTTACTCCAGTTGTTAGGGAACCCATATGAAGACCAAGCTGCATATCGGCTACATATGTGTGGGATATGTATTGAGATCCAGCCGATGCTTGCTCTTTGGTTGGTGGATCAGTCTCGGGTAGACCCCAAGGGTCCGGGTTCGTTGACTCTGTTGGCCTTCCTGTAGAGCCTCATGCTACTTTGCATCACTCAATCCCTCCTCCAACTCCTCCACAAGACTCCCTGAATTCTGTCTAATGTTTGCTGTGGCTTCTGAGTGGATCTTCTCAGAGGAGAGTTGTGCTAGGCTCCTGTCTGCAAGCATAACCAAATATCATCAAGTATGTGAGAAATTGGTTCTTGACCATGGGATAGGTCTCAGGTTGGTGCAGTTATTGCCTGGCCATTCCCTCAATCTCTGTTTTATCTTTCTCCCTGAACGTCTTGTAGCAGGACATACTTTGTATCAAAGGTTGTTAGTGGGTTGGTGTCCTTATCCCTCTATTGTTAGTCCTACCTGGCTACAGGAGGTAGATTCTTCAGGGTCCATATCTCCCAGTGCTATGGGTCTCAGCTAGAGTCATCGCCAAAGACTTCCTGGAATAACCTCACCAATGTCTCTGACACATCCTAGAAGTGTTACCCTCATCCCACCTCTTCCTGCCTCTGATTTCTCTCTCTTTACCATGTTCTCTCTATACCTGATCCCACTGGCTCATTCTCTTCTACATTCTTTCTCCCACCCAGTTTCCTCCCTCCCTCAACCTCTGATGGCTATTTCATTTCCCCTTCTGAGTAAGATTCAAGCACCCTCCCTTGTGTATTCCTTGTTAATTGGTTTCATTGAGTTTGTGTTCAGTTCAAAGTTCAAAGTTTAAATCTTTCAAATATGGTTTTCCACCTTTAATACCCATACTCCTTCAATGAGATATAAACTAAGATAAAGTTCATATAACTTCTTTTGACTCTCTTAAGGAGTCTGCACATTTATCTTTGTATTTCTTTTTTAAAGAACAATATTAATATTTCATCTAAACATTTATGATTGTTATATATGGATATTCTGAAACATATTCTGGCAATTGTCAATAGGAGTTGTATGTGTGCATAAAATAGAATGTGTATGTGAATGTTTCCATACATGTAGATAGGAAGGTAGGTAGGTAGGTAGGTAGGTAGGTAGATATGCATTTTTCTGTCATGTCTGTGTATATGGTATAAGCACAAATGTATTTTGGTGCATGATGGATGTACGTAGATGCCAAGTGAATACATTGTATCATGTCTTTTATGAATCAATTTTGTTTCCATTAGATTGGATCTCTCATGGAATGTGGAGCTGGACTGACAATCAGTAAGATATTGTACTCCTTTTGTATCCTACCCTTATAACATTGGGGTGAAGGACTATGAATATATGGATATATGGATATATAAATATATCCAGTTTTTACATGGGACCTGGAGATTCTTAAACTAATCCTCATACTTGCACAGCTAATAGTCATCTCATCTAACCGGCTATTAAACTCATACATAAAGTTATGGGTTTAAGGTTTCTCTGAAGAGCTAACTTGATGATAATTCAATAGGAAGTGTACAAACCCTTGCCTTGATTTTCCCACTCAAGCATAATGCCCTTCAAAGTTTCACATGGCATTCAAAGAGAAACACAGAACACATATAGTTTATGTCTATCAATGGTTTTATATTTTCTGATGATTTTAAAGATGTAATACAACAAAGTACTTAGGAACAAATGCAATCACATCAACATAAAATGACAATTACCTGCCAGGCAGTGGTGGTACATGCCTTTAATCCCACCACTTGGAAGGCAGAGGCAGGTAGATTTCTGAGTTTGAGGCCAGCCTGGTCTACAGAGTTAGTTCCAGGACAGCCAGGGCTACACAG
>NW_022196894.1:86603630-86617718 GCF_008632895.1 Mastomys coucha
AAAAAAAAAAAAAAACAAAACAAAACAGTAATTGCCTTATTGTCCAAGAAAAAGACACAAAAACCTTAATCCTTACAATGAGATGGATTTAAAATAATAAAAAAAAGAAGGAAAAACTGACCTTGTTTTGTTGGGTAATGAAATTCAACATATATAAAAAGAAGAACGCTAGCTGGAGAGATGGCATAGCAGTTAAGAGCACTGACTGCTCTTCCAGAGGGCCTTAGTTCAATTCCTAGCAACCACATGGTGGCTCTCAACCATTTGTAATGAGATCTGATGACCTCTTCTGGTGTGTCTGAAGACAGCTACAGTGTACTCATATAAATAAAAAAGAATAAATTAATTAATCTTTAAAAAAATCTTTTAAAGAAAGAGAAGACTATAAAATGATCTATATCACCTGAGGGAATCATGTGCTGTGTTCTATATACTCCATGAAGAATTAACTGGAGACCTGAAAACTGTACCAGATCATTTATTTGATCATGATATCCTGAGGTAGGAGGACAAGTATCTCAGCTATGCAGCATTGTCTGTCCCATAACTCAATACTTGTGATGTTTTCTAAAGCATGCCACAGAGGCGTGTGACACTACAATACCTGTGGTTTCTCCCAACAACAACCCAGGTGTATAAAAGGCCCATGGCAGATGGTGACACACAAACTCAAGGAACCTACTGCTTGTCTTTCTCGAAAACTCCTGACACTCCTGACAACATGTGCTACTATGGAGGATACTATGGAGGCCTGGGCTGTGGCTATGGAGGCCTGGGCTATGGCTATGGAGGCCTAGGATGTGGCTATGGCTGTGGCTATGGCTGTGGCTATGGCTGTGGCTATGGTGGCTATGGCTGCGGCTATGGTGGCTATGGCTATGGCTGCTGCCGCCCACTGTGCTGCAGAAGGTACTGGTCCTGTGGCTTCTACTGAGGAGATTCAGCAGCTGCTCACTCCAATCTTTCTTCACTTCACATATTCCAAACTCAATATAAACTCTTGGAGGAATAATGCATGAAACACAGCATGCCTGCCCAATTCCTCTTCTTTAATTTGACTTTATGATATTTGCAGCAAATCTCTTTATTGTCAACATAATGTCTTGTAAAATGTGATCTGCCTGTATTCTTTTCCATTCTTTGAATACATACATATGCTTTAAATAAATTATTTCCTTGAATATACTTTTTCTTATTATTTTTCTAATTTGAGATGTATGTTTGTGAATTTACAGCTATTTGGTTGTAAATGTGTGATAGTTTTAAGACAAACATGACAGTATTAAATGGAGAAGGAAAGGGAGCAGGAGAGTAGAAAGAAGGAAATTTTCTATTTAATTTTTCTTCCATTGGCAGACATTTTTACTGTCTTCATATTTCTGCTATTGTGATATCACAATGAGTCTAGGAGTGCAGATCTTTCCCGAAGATCAAATATTTTTGTCTGCAACTTATATTTGGAGAACTAATACAAGTAGGTTCTCTAGATACTTTGCAGTCTCCACAGTACCTCCTATGAATGTCACTATACATGATCTCCTCTGTAAAGACTTTCATTTACTTTATATGTTCTCTAACATTGGTTTTCCCTTCTAATATCCATTTTATTAATAACTATGAGGAACAATATCACTGTGACATTAACTTAAAATTTTGAAAATTCCTCTTTGGTTATCTGTAGATTTTCTTTAGGAAAATGATGATTCTATAAATATTTTAATATCAATTAAATTTTTCATGCTGTTTTTATAGATATTTCATATGAACCTTGTTTTTTAAACTTTCTATTCCTCTTATAGAATATTTTGGTTATTATGTGGCTATGCAGAACCATTTAGATAGGTACAATTAGACTGTTCTATTTTCTTACTGTTGTTTGAGATTTGAATCTATATCCAATTATTTATAAAAACATGAAAAAAATATTTTTGCACTATATAATCTTATTAGTTCTTTGAAAATCTTGTGCAATGGATTCAGTTAAAATTCATATATTTTCCCTTCTCTTCTCAGAAGCACCCACTCTATGCCCTGTGTTCTTTATGTCCTTTTATTGTCCCTGAAACTCATCCTGTCAGATTTATAAGGCCTATGTTCTCTTCAATGGGTAGTAATCACCTAAAAGAATACTTGACCTACCCAGGGCCACACCCCTAAAGAAACTGACTCTCTACCTCATAACAGCTACTAAATAGTAACAACTCCTTAACTAAGAATAGGAATGCATGTCCACCTCTTGACACCATAAAGAATAATTTCTGGCTTAAGCTTGCACAGGCCTTGTGTGTGCTGTCACCACTCTGAGATCATACATGCAGCTGCCTGCTGTGTCTGGACAACACTGTGTCCTGTACTCATGTTATTCTCTCAAGTAAAGCTGAGAATACCTCACCCTTAGTCTTTATACTTTGTCCAGTTTGGACCTCTGTGATAATCACCATCTACTGCAACAAAGCATGCTTCTGCTCAAAGTTCACTAATCTAAAGATATACCTGTAAAGAGATCATTCTGTGTGTTGAATGGATGCCTCACCTGTCAATTAAAAAACCTATAGCTTTTAGCTTGGTAGGAAATGGAGGTGGGGACAACAGAAGGAGAAAGAATTCTGGGAGGGAAGGAGTCAGGGAGAGGAGCCAGAAAAAAAGGCAAGGATACAGACTCATGGGAGCATGATGCTTGATCAGAGGTAACCAACCATGTGGCAAAATGTAGGTTAAAATAGATGAGTATCATTAGTTATGACTAGTCAGCATCGAGCCTAGCTATATGGTAAAGGTATTTGTAAATATAATTTGTGTCTGATTCTTATTTCTGGGAGAATGGGGCTGAGAGACAGAATTGGGGCCTAACTGCAACTTATAACATTACCTTAGGAGTTTTTCTAAAACCTGGTCTATTTATCAGAATATTAGTAGTAAGATCGCACATAGGCTCTACTGTAGGTTATTGTCAAAATTCATCAACAGTTTGGGTTACATCTGTCTTGTGGACTTAAATTCAATCAGAAAAGGCTAGAACATACCCAAGATGTTCATGTTCCAGTTACAGTTGTGTACATGTATTAATGGTCCAGTCATATATATTTTAGCTCACAGAGTTCACAGGTAGTTAAAACTGGTCATGTATTTTTATCTTCCCAATAGTGCACATTCAGCACTATGAAAGCTACACAATAGGGGTGAAGCTTCAAGTTTAAGACAAGCTTGAGTTTGCCATGTTCTGTGACTCAACTATGTCTTCATCTGTCAGCATCTTCATCAACAGGAACTTTCAGTCAAATTTCAGAGAACAAACAAGAGCCTTGTTGATAGCTTGTAATATTTAGAGGTCTTTGTGACCCTATTTGCTCAGATTTCCAAAAATGGTAACACATTCCTGGCCCTGGAATTTATATTTGTTAGCCTACTGTGTCTAGTTTGGGTATGGTTGGTCTTGTATAGGGTTACTCTATCTTAAATATATGTGGAATGCAAGCTTCTGCACTGACAAGCAGATTTCCATACCACTCTGAATGTACCCAATCTTGAATTTCTTCACATTTCTTTATATGAAACTGTTTTGTGCCAGACATGACAGTGCACACCTTTAGTCCCAGCATTTGGGAGGTAGCAGCCAGCAGAGCTCTGTGAGCTTGAGGCCAGCCTGTTCTACAAAGCTAATTACAAGACATCCTGGGCTCTGTTACACAGAAAACCCTGTCTCATAAAACCTAAGACAGACAGGTAGACAGAAAAAAAATAAAAAGGAAAAAACCAGTTTTGTTAACTAATGATCACAATTATACCACTGATATTATTTATGTATTTGTGGACCCAAAGAATTTCAGATAGGACACTACAAAATCAGAAGGGAATCTTTTCATGAAGTGGTCCAAATACTACATTTACAATGGAATCATCTTATTTCCATAGACTTGTCTCTTTTTCAAAATCCATACTAAAATGTTAAACTATAAATATTTTACTTTGTGCAAATTATGTTTTGGTAAGTTTATGAAAAGTTCAAAATTTAAATCTTTCAATGATAGTTTTAACCTTTCATACAAATACACTTTCTATCAGCTACAAACTGAGAAACAGGTCACCTGCCTGCTTCATCTTTTTCAGAGTATATACAATTGTTTTTTGTTATGTTTTGAGGGGAATATACTGGGGATGTCATCTAAAGTTTTACATATTATGTATGCATATACTGAAGAATATTTTGGCAATTGCCCATAGAATTTCGGTGAGTAGGTATGTGTATCATGTGTTTCATATGTGTATGTGCATGTACATATATATGTATGTATACACATATGTATGTATGTGTATTTCTCTATAATGTACTTGTGTGGTGTAAGTATACAGATATTTGTGTAAATGAATGGATATGTACGGTTGCTGAATGAGCACATTGTGTCATGTTCTTTGCACAATCTACTTACTTTAATCCTATGAGATAGGTCATATCAGGGAACAATACATTAGGTTGACAATGAGTAAATCATAGTTCCAGTGATTTTCAACAATGTCTGAATGCTTCTACAGCAAGTACTATTCTCCACTAACCCATTTCCCATGCTGTTGAACAAAATTGTAAAGTTTTATATTTATCTTTTATCTGCAAATCTAACTTGACCACAATTTAAACATAAGGCTATAGATACTTATTTTGTTTGAACTACTCAACCATAATGCCTTTAACAGTGCCACCTACAAGTCTTTACCATGGTCTTTCAAAGGGAATCATATAGCATATATAGTTTATGCATGTAAATGATCTTATATTAACTGTTGATTTTAAAAGCAAGATGCAATAAAACAAAGTGCTCGGGAATAAATCCAAATACATTAACTTAAGATGGCAACTACCCACCAAGCAACAAATAACATAGCCAACAATTGGCATTGTTCAGGAGAAAGACTCAAGAGACATAATCCTCAAGATATGATTCACTTAAAATAACAAAATAATTTGACTCAGCTCTTGCAACATTTCATTACACATCATATCACTGAAATTATATTCAGTCAATTAGCCTTTGCCAATTTAGCTTCTTTTCAAGAGTTCTTTGTTCACAATGTATATATCCAAAGTTAAGGCAGGTCAACAGTTTTGGTCACAGGCACCACCTTTAGTCTTGAAAAAATATATTCACATGATATAAATGTTGTCTTGGAGGCTTACTACTGAATAGGCTCAGCCTTTTTAAATCTTTCTGAACACAGGCTGGCTGGTTCAACTCAGCAGTTCTGGATTAAACTCCTCTCCATTATCACTGATTCAAACTGTTTTCTTTCTACTTCTCACTGAATTGCTCTGTTTGGCCTCATACTAATTCTGGCAATTTCTTCTAATCTTCTGGCTTCAACTGCCTTTGATGATGTGCACTGAACTGCATGAACTCACAAATGAACTCACCTCCACTGCACTCTACTTCATTGTACTGACTCCCACAGACTACATAAAACTCCACTCAACTGAACCAACTGAATTGACACCCAGCTGATTGACTGCTCCCTCTGGACATGCTCTAACATTTTCTATGATCACAGGATAAATGCCTGGGAATTTGCTAATGTGCCCATAGTCTCCACAAACTCAAGGAACATTAATGCTACCAGAAAACACCTAATGTCTGTAGCAGAGTTTTTCTCACTTTGCTATAACCTGTCAACTTGATGTAATCAGCAAAGTGTTTTAAACATGTGTTATTTTATTACTTTGTTCTATTACTATAAAATTGTTACCTTATTGGAGCATGATATTTAAGGTAACCTCAATCTGTGTTCTCGAGTGATGTTCTTTCAGGTTTACTTTACAATAAACCATCATTTATTCATTTGAAAATAAAATAACAAAATAAGAAGGAAAAAATCAAGCTTATTTCGTTTTGGTAAAAAACAGCATATGTACAAAGAAAATGACTATGTAATGATTAAAATCATCTGAGAGAACCGTGAGCTGTATTCTATAAACTATATGAAGAATCACCTAGAGACCTGAAAATTGAATCAGATCATTATTTGACCATGAGATCCAGAGAGAGGAGCACAAGTAACTCAGCTATGCAGCATTGTGTGTCCAGTAAATCACAACACTCACTACTCTTTCATGCAGAGATGTGTGACACTATAATGCCTGTGGTTTCCCCAACAACAACCCAGGTATATAAAAGGCCCTTGGTAGATGGTGACATCCAGACTCAAGTGACCTACTGCTTGTCTTCCTCTGAACACTCCACTCCTGAAAACATGTGTTACTATGGTGGATACTATGGAGGCCTGGGCTATGGCTATGGTGGCCTAGGCTATGGCTATGGCTATGGCTGTGGCTATGGTGGCTATGGTGGCTATGGCTATGGCTGCTGCCGCCCACTGTGCTGTAGAAGGTTCTGGTCCTTTGGCTTCTACTGAGGAGATTCAGCAGATGCTAACTCCAAATTTCTTCATTTCAGATGTTCTTAAATATCTTCATAAATTATCACCTTAATTTAAAATGTCTGAGGAATAATAGAAGCATAACATGCCCACCCCATTCTTCCTCTTTAATCAGATTACATGAATATTTGTGGTGAAGCTGTATATTCTCATCATAATGACTTCTAAAATGTGATGTGCTTGTATTCTTTCTCATTTCTCATATATGTGCTTTAAATAAAGTAATTTGTAGAAAATAATTGTTTCTTGTTGTTTTACTCATGTGAGATGCACATTTCTGCATTTATATTGGTTTGATTGTACATGTGAGGTTTTTTTGTTTTTTGTTTTTGTTTGTTTGTTTTCCTGTTTTGCACAAATGTAAAGGTATAAAAGGGAGAAGGAAAGAGAACAAGAATTCAGTTAGGATAGCTATGTTCTGAAGAATGGGTAGCTGTCCCTGAAGTTTAGTTTGACTACCCAGTGCCACACCCCTAGAGAAACTGACTCTCCCCCAACTAATAGCTATCAAATGGCAACAGACCCTTATCTAACAGGAATGTAGGCCCACATCGTGATATCATATTGGAATTTTCCTGCCTTGAACTTGCAGAGATTTTGCGCATTTTCCCCACAGTCTCTGTGAGTTCACAGGAGCAGCTCCCTGCTGTGTCTGGAAAACATGGTTTCCTTGTAATCATCTCTTATTTCCTTGAGTAGAGGTGAGAGTACCGCACCCTTAGTCTGTGCATTTGTCCAGTTTGAAATCTCTGTGATAATCACAACACACTCCAAATTGATTTGTGTCTGCTCAGAGTTGAGAGTTTCTCTAATCTAAATACATAAAAAGTATCCTTAAGGGTTTTTCTTTAAAAACTCTTGGTCTATTTATCATAACACTAGGATTTCTCGTAGGGTCTATTAGCAGGATCTTGTTCAAATAATGGTGCCAGGCTGGCTTACTTCTGTCTTGTGAACACAAATTCAATCAGAAAAGGGTAGATTACTCCCAAACTCTTCATGTTTCTATTACAGCTATGCACATGTATTAACAGTCTAGTCTAGTTTTTTACCTCACAGAGTTCACAGGTATTTAAAAGTAATCATGTCTCTTACCTTCCACTTGTGTCCATGCTACTATTCAGCACAATGAAAGTTACACAATAGGGGTGAAGCTATGAGGTAAGGATAAGCTTCAATTTTCTATGCTCTGTGACTTAGGTCTTCAACAACAGGGTTTTTTGATCCAGTTATGGAAATAAACAATAGTTCTGACCATAGCCTGTAATATTTGTATGCCTATGGGACCCCACTCATCAAGAATTCCTAAAGAGTAACCAATCCTGGAATATGGCTTTTATTTCATGGCCTGTGGTGTCTTCTAAGGGGATTGTTGGTCCAATATAGGGCCATTTTAACACACATATTCAATATGTATAGGAATATGAATATACTTATATCAAATTCCATTGATCAGTACATGTATTTTTAAAGTCAGTACTATGGTATTTGTTAATATAGCTTCATAAAAATCAATATATTTGTAAAAGGCCATGTGTATGTGTACAAAATATGTATATGGGGGCTTCTACAATGACAAGGAGATTTCCATGCAACTTTCATATAAGGTCTTTAGTGTTAATTATGTCTCCTTTCCTCCATTCCCATCAAGCAATCTACTGAACTGTTCTTGTTCCATTATAACTTTTACCCCTTGACACCACTGTAGTCTATCTCAAATTCATTCAGAGTCTGCCCCACTTAGGTACATGCATTTGACCTCCTACTGACATGTTGACAACTACAAAGCTATATTAGTAAACAGCATGACAATGACATTAAAAGCAGATGCACTGATCTGTGGGGCAATGGGCAATTCTGACAGCTGGAGTCCAGGAGACCAGCCACCTTGGAACCCCAGAGACCCACTGAGCATCTGCCCAGAAGGGACAGTAAGTGTTCGGTGATTTGTGCCTGAGACCAATGGCTCAGATTTCAGCCCAACCCCCCCACAACGACCCCTGCAGGAGAAGTGTGTAGTATTGGTCAAGCCTTCTTACAAGCAAATAAAAATTCTCAGCCCAAACCAATGAGAGATAACTGCTGCCGAAATCTGAATGACCCCCCAAAACTATACATATGTATGCTATCCAGGGAAGTAAAGCACGCGAAAGATCTACTCTGTAGTCTGAGCCTTCTGTTCACAGAGCTGAAACACTCGGGAAAAGATCTGCTCTCCCGAAATGTGGCCTGAAGCTGCTCCGCACTCCTCACTGGCTAGTCAGCCTGTAGGCCGAGCCCAATCCGACTCAGTACAGGAGAAACAGAGCATCTTGAAGACAGGGCAGAGACTCCTGGTCCCTCCTTGCTCGATTCCCTGCACCACGGCTCCCCCACCAAGCTGGGCCAGAGATCTCCGTGAGAAACCGCCGGCAATAAGACCCACACTGATCAATGGAATCTGATAAAATATATGAGCTACCTATCACAGGAAAGTACTGTAGGGAAATGTCTAAAGACTTTAGAGCAACAACATACAAATGTGACCTCATGAGACTATAAAGCTCTATATAATAAAGCACACCATCATTCAAAGAAGGATGGGCCATAAATCACAAGGTAAAGCTTTATCTTCTGTACAACAGATAAAAGTTTAGTATCTAGAATACACACACACAAAAAAAAACTAAAAAAATTCTAAAATAAAAAAAACAAATTACTCAAATATTAAATAGATACGATTCATTAAAAACAACAAAATGTTTAAAAAATAAAGATGTTCTTTTATAGAGTAATGAAATCAATATCTGTTAAAGGAAGAAAACTATGTAATGATTTATATCATATGGGAGAATCATGTGCTGTATTCTATAAAATACATGAAGAGTGACCTAGAGTCCTGAAAACTGTATCAGATCCATTATTTGACCCTGAGATCCTGAGGTAGGAGCACAAGTATCCCAGCTATGCAGCTCTGTGTGTCCAGTAACTCCCAACACTCGTGAGGTTTTTGGCAGTACAACGCAGAGACATGTGACACTATAATGCCTGTGGTTTCCCCAACAAATATAAAAGGCCTTTGGCAGATCATAACAGCCAGACTCGAGTAACCTACTGCTTGTCTTCCTCTAAACACTACACTCCTGACACCATGTGTTACTATGGTAGATACTATGGAGGCCTGGGCTATGGCTATGGCTATGGCTGTGGCTATGGTGGTCTAGGCTATGGCTATGGCTGTGGCTACGGTGGCTATGGTGGCTATGGCTGTGGCTGCTGCCGCCCACTCTGCTGCAGAAGGTACTGGTCCTGTGGCTTCTACTGAGGAGATTCAGCAGCTGTTCACTCCAATCTTTCTTCACTTCAGATGTCCATAAATATCTTCATCAATTTAAAATCTCTGAGGAATAAGACATGAAACACAGCATGCCCACCCTGTTCTTCCTCTCTAATTTCATAAACATTTGCAGCAAAGTTTTTCATTCTCATCATAATTCCATGTAAAATGTGATTTGCTTGCATTCTTTCCCTTATGTACATTCTTTAAATAAATTTTTAGAAAATGATTTATTCTCATTGTGAGATGTATGTTTCTGAATTTATGTGTTTGACTGTAGGTATGTTATTTTGTGTGTGTGTGTGGGCAAATGTGATGGTATTAAAGAGACAAGTAATCAGAGGAAGAGAGAAAAGAGAAGAAAATTTTCTCTTTAAACATTCTTCTATTGGTAGACAGTTTTAATATCTTCATATCTGTGTTATTATGATGTCATAATGAATATGGGAGGGCAGATGACCTTGTAGAAGTACCAGCAGTCTCAACTAACCTGAACCCCTGAGATCTCTCAGACACTGGGCTACCAACCAGGCAGCATACACCAACTGATATGAGGTCATCAACTCATATACAGCAGAGGACTGCCAGGTCTGGACTCAGTCAGAGATGATACACCTAACCCTCAAGAGACTGGAGGGCCCAGGGAGTGTGGAGCTCTGGTGTAGCAGGGCATGGGGAGGTGGGGACATCCTTGTAGAGATGGACGGAGGAGGTATGGGATGTAGAACAGTCAGAGGGTGCACCAGAAGGGGGATAAAAGCTGGACTGTAAAACAAGATTGAATAAAAATTTAAAAAAATGATATTTCTCTGAAATCATACTCTTTTCTTTTTAACTTACATTAGGAGAACAAACACAAATAGGTTCTCTAAATATTTCTCAATCTCTTCAGAAACTTCTACAATGAGTGTCACCATATACAACCGCACCCTGCACAGGCTTTCCTTTCCTTCATTTGTTCTCTAACACCCATTTCTGTCTAATTTCCATTTCATTAATAGTTATATTGAACAAGACATTGTGACTTTGACTTAAATTTTTAAAATTTTTTTAGTCATCTGTAGGTTTCCTTTAAGAATATTTTTATAAAGATTCTCTATTTCAATATCAATTAATGTTCTTAGTTTTATTTTTAGGTATTTCATACAAAATTTGTTTTTGACTTCTATTTCTTTGTTAAAGAAAAAGAATAGTGTGTATATTGCAGAACCTATTAGATTGGTATATTTAAACTTTTCTATTTTTTTATGATGCTTAAGCTTTTGAATTCAAATTAAATCATTTGTGAGAATAAGCAAAGAATATTCTAATTGTTTATTCTTTTCCTTATTAGTTCTTAGATAATCCCAGACAATGAGTGTGATTAAATATCATAGGTTTTCCCTGTCTCTTCTCAGACTCACCTACTTTATTGCAAACATACTTTGTGTTCTCTTTATTTTTCTTTAAACTTTTCAAGTCCAATTGATATGCCAGTATTCTCTAGGATGGGTAGCCATCACCTGATGTTTAGTTGCCTTACCCAGGGCTACACCCCTACACAAACTGACTCTACACCTTCTAATAGCTATCAATGGCAACAGACACTTATCTAAAAGTAGGAGTGTGGGCCCAACTCTTGATATCATGTTGGGATTTTTCTGCCTTGAGCTTGCACAGGTCTTATGCATTCTTCTTCTTCCACAGTCTCTGAGTTCATAAGAACAGCTCCCTGCTGTGTCTGGAAAACAGTTTCTCTGTTTTCTCAAGGAATGCTTAGAATAACCATTTTTTTCTAGTTTTGCATTTTGTCTAGTTTGAGATCTCTGCGATTATCACAATACACTCCAAAAAGGCATGCCTTTGCTCAAAGATGAGAGGTTCTCTAAACTAAGAACATAACAATGTCCTTAAAAGTTTTCTAAAATCTGTTCTATTTATTAGAATATGAGTAGTAGGACCTCCCTTAAGGGTTATTTGCAGTATTTTGTCCAAATAATGGCTCCATGTAGGATTGTATCTGTCTTGGAAACTTAAATTCAATCAGAAAGGAGTAGACTGCTCCTAAGCTGCTCATATTCCTATTAAAAGCTCTGCACACATACTAACACTTCAGCCATCTCTTTAGCTCATAGAATTCACAGCTTGTTAAAAAGGATCACACATTTTGTCTTCCATTATTGTATATACTACCATTTAGCCCAAAGAAAGTTATACAATCGGGGTGAAGCTTTGAGGTCAGGACAAGATTGAATTTTTCAATGTTCTATGGCTCAACTGAATCTTCAGCAGTGTTTTGTGGTCATGTACTGGAGTACACAATTACATTGGCAACACCCTGAGGCTTAAAAGATAAGTGGAGTGTTAATATGTGTCCTCAGCTGTGTATGTATACACCTATGTATGTATTTATGTATGTGTGTGTGCATTTTGTGTCATGTATATATGTGTAAGCATAAATATGATTCAGTAGATGATAGATGTGTGTAGATGCCAAATGAACATGCTATGTCATGTAATTTTTTTTCTTTGAACCAAATTGGTTCTTATTAGATTGGCTATCTCATGGAACACAGAGCCAGACTTACAATCAGTATGCCATTATACTCCTCTTTTATCTGAGTCAAATAACATTGAGGTGTAAGAATTTGAATACACCCACACTTCTTAATAGTTTCTTAGGGTTTTAAATTAATCCTCATACTTGCACAGCAAGTAGTTATCAACCCCACTGTCAAACTCACAAAGTTATATGTCTATCATTTTTCTGCAAAGCTAACTTACCTTTGCTTACCTACTCAACCATAGTGCCATTCAGAATTTCACCTACAAGACCTTCACATAGTTTTTCAAAGTGAAACACATGACACATATAGTTTATGCATATAAATGATCTGATATTTTAAAAGCAAGACATAATACAAAAAAATGCTTAGGAACAAACACATTACTATAAGATGCCAACTACACTCCAAGGAACAAATAACATAACCAATAACTAGCTTATTGTTCATAAGAAAGACCCAAGAAATATAATACTCAAGATATGATTCATTGAAAATAACAACAAAAAGAGGACAGAAATGACCTCCTTTCACAGAGGTAGTCAAAACACAACATATGTAAAAGAAAGAAACTATGCACTGATTTGTATTGTCTGGCAAAAGTATGTGATTTATTCAATAAGCAACATGACAAATGACCTAGAGTCCTGAAATTGTGTCAGATCCATTATTTGATCCTGAGATCATGAGGCAAGAGCACAAGTATCTCAGCTATGCAGCATTATTGTGTGTCCAGTAACTCCCAACACTCATGATGTTGTCTAAAGCACAGCACAGAAACATATGACACTATAATGCCTGTGGCTTCCTCAACAACAACACAGGTATATAAAGGGCACTTGGCACAAGGTAGCACCTACACTCAAGTAACCTACTGCTTGTCTTCCTCTGAACACTCCACTCTTGAAACCATGTGTTACTATGGAGGATATTATGGAGGCCTGGGCTATGGCTATGGAGGCTTAGGCTATGGCTGTGGCTACGGCTGTGGCTATGGTGGCTATGGCTATGGCTGCTGCCGCCCACTGTGCTGTAGAAGATACTGGTCCTGTGGCTTCTACTGAGGAGATTCAGCAGCTGTTCACTCCAACTTTCTTCATTTCAGATGTCCATAAATATCTTCATAAATTCCAATTTTAACTTAAAAATCTCTGAGGAATAATACAGGAAACAGAACATGCCCACTCAATTCTGCTTCTTTAATATGATTGCACTAATATTTGCCCCAAAGCTCTTAATTATTGCAATAATGATTTGTAAAATATGATCTACTTGCATTTGTTCCTGTATTATGAATATGTACATATGCTTTAAAATAAAGTGTTTCCTTGAATATACTTTTTTATTCTTTTACTAAATGTGAGATGCATGTTTGTGACTTTATATGTTTGGGTACAAATGTGTGCTAATTAGAAAATGTGACTGTTAAAAGGATTGAGAACAAGATGATCAAGAGAAGAACTTTCTGTTTAAATTTCTTCCAATGGTGGATATTTTTATTATCTTAATATTGTTGCCATTGTGATGCCACAATAAATTTAGAAGTACAGATTTTTCTTGGAGATCAAACCTATTTTTGCTGCAACTTAAATTTGGAGAAATAATATGTTAGTTCTCTAAATATCTTGCAGACTCCACAGTACCTCCTACAATGAGTGTCACCATACACAATCTCACTGGGTGCAGGCTTCTCTTTACTTCATGTGTTCTCTAACGCCCATTTTCTTTCTTTTTTTTTTCTATTTTTTTTAACTTTTATTGCATTATGATGAGAAAAGTTACATGATTTCAATTTATCTGAATTTG
>NW_022196894.1:86618749-86630213 GCF_008632895.1 Mastomys coucha
ATATATTAAGAAAAAGTAATTGTCACTTCCTGTTGTTTTTGTTGTAAAAGGTGGAATTAGATTTGTGTAGATTTGTTGAAAGATTACCTTCTTACTTCTTCTAGGGTGTAGCTTTGCTCCTTATGCTGATGTTTTCCATCTATTATCCTTTGTAGAGCTGGATTTATGGAAAGATACCATGTAAATTTTGTTTTGTCATGGAATATCTTGTTTTCTCCATCTATGGTAATTGAGAGTTTTGTTGGGTATAGTAGTCTGGGCTGGCATTTGTGTTCTTGTAGGGTCTGTATGACAAATGCCCAGGATCTTCTAACTTTCATAGTCTCTGGTGAGAAATCTGCCGTAATTCAGATAGGCCTGCCTTTATATGTTACTTGCCTTTTTTCCCTTACTGCTTTTAAAATTCTTTCTTTGTTTAGTCCATTTGGTGTTTTGATTATTATGTGACGAGAGGAATTTCTTTTCTGGTCCAGTCTATTTGCAGTTCTGTAGGCTTCTTGTATGTTCATGGGCATCTCTTTCTTTAGGTTAGGGAAGTATTCTTCTATAATTTTGTTGAAGATATTTACTGGCCCATTACATTGGGAGTCTTCACTCTCTTCTATACCTATTATCCTTAGATTTGACCTTCTCAGTGCGTCCTGGATTTCCTGGATGTTTTGACTTAAGAGCTTTTTGCTTTTTGCATTTTCTTTGACTGTTGTGTCAATGTTTTCTAAGGTGTCTTCTGCCCCTGAGATTCTCTCTTCTATCTCTTGTATTCTGTTGGTGATGCTTGCATCTATGGCTCCTGATTTCTTTCCAAGGTTTTGTATGGCCAGGGTTGTCTCTCTTTCTTATTTCTTTATTGTTTCTATTTCCATTTTTAGGTTCTGGATGGTTTTGCTCATTTCCTTCACCTGCTTGATTGTGTTTTCCTGTAGCTCGTTAAGGGATTTTTGTGTTTCCTCTTTAAGAGCTTCTAGCTCTTTACCTGTGTTCTCCTGTATTTCTTTGAGGGTGCTATTTATATCTTTCTTAAGGTCCTGTATCATCATCATGATAAGTGATTTTATCTCTGAATCTTGCGTTTCCGGTGTAATGGTGTGTCCAGGACTTGCTATGGTGGGAGAATTGGGTTCTGATGATGGCAAGTGACCTTGGTTTGTGTTGTTTATTTTCTTACACTTGCCCCCCAGCATCTGGTTAACTCTAGTGCTACCTGCCCTTGCTAAATCTGACTGGAGCCTGTCCTTCCTGTGATCCTGGTTGTGTCAGAACTCCTCAGAATCAAGATGACTCTGTCCCCATTTTCTTTCTAATATCAATTTTATCAATAAATATACGTAAGAGTACTATTGACTGACAATTCTAGATATTCTTCTGTAGATTTTCCTTAGGATAATATTTTTGATGATTCTCTATTTTATCATTGGTTAATTTTTATGTTGTTTATTTGTAGATAAACACATAAACTTTGGTTTTTGACTTCCTATTTGTACAACATACTATGTGTATTGTCATCTATATGGAATCATTTAGATAAATACAATCAGACTTTCCTATTTTTTTTCTCTTACTTGAGCTTTGGAATTCACATCCAATTATTTATGAGAATATGCAAAAGAAATTTGCACTAGGAATTCTTTTTTCTTATTAGTTATTAGAGAATCTCATGCAATGTATTTAAATAAAATTCATGTAATTTCCCTTCTTTAGTCAGACTCACCCACCAAATGCCAAATATTCGTTCTGGCTTTTTTTTTTTTTTCCTGAAACTCATAACATGGAATCTACAAAGCCTATACTCTCTACCGTGATTAGTTACTATCTGAAAGTATAGTTGACTTACCCATGGCTAATCCCCTAAAGAAACTACTCTACACAGCTGAATAGCAATCAATGGCAATGGCTACTTAGCTAAATGTAGGAATGCATGTCTGCCTCTGGACACCATGCAGGAAAATTTCTGACATGAGCTTGCACAGGTCTTGTATGGACTGTTACAACCTTTGTGAGTTTATAAGAGCAGCTGCCTCTATTGGAAAAAAGTACTATTTCTTCTAGTCATCTATTCTTTCTTAAAGTAGAGCTGAGAATACCACACTCTTATTCTCTGTATTTTAACCAATATGGAATCAATATGATCACCACCATCTACTACAATAAGAAATGCATCTGCTCAAACTTGAAAGTTTCACTAATCTAAGGATATAACAATATTTTTAAGAATTTATTTAAAATGGTCCTATTTAGCAGAATACTAGTAGTATGATCTATCTTAGGGTCTGTTTGCATGTTCTTGTCCAAATTTGGCTCCATCTTAGGTTGCATCTGTCTTGTGAACTTAAATTCAATAAGAAATGGGTAGACTACTACCAATGTGTTCACATGCCTAATATAGCTATGCACACGTATTAACAGTCCAGTCTATTTTTTATCTCACAGAGTTAATTTTATCTTCCAGTATTATCCATACTGCAGTTCAGCACTATGAAAGCTACATAATGAAGGTGAAGCTTCAAGGTTAGGACAAGGTTGAGTTCTCCATGTTCTGTAATTTAACTAATTCTTCATCACCAGGGTCTTGCAATCTTATTCTGTGAGTAAAAAATAGCATTGCACCAGCCTGTATTATTTAAAGGTTTATGGGCCTTCTGCTAAAGATCTCCAAACAAAGGAACCTATTTCTGACAGTGGTCTTGGTCATAGTATCTGTTCACAGAAATGGGAACCCTAAGACAGGTAATATCCAAAATTTATAAAGAACTCAAGAAGTTAGACAACAGCCACCTGAATAACCCAATTTAAAAATGGGATGCAGAACTAACAGCATTCTCAACAGAGGAATCTCGAATGGCTGAGAAGCATTCAAAGAAATGTTCAACATCTTTAGTCATCAGGGAAATGCAAATCAAAATGACTCTGAGATTACATCTTACACTGGTCAGAATGGCTACGATCAAAAACTCAAGTAATAGCACATTCTGGTGAGGATGTGGAGCAGGGATAAAACTCTTCCATTGCTAGGCAGAGTGCAAACTTTTATAACCACTTTGGAAATCAATTTGGTGTTTTCTCATAAAACTTGAAATAGTTCTACCTCAAGACCCAGCTATATGACTTCTGGGTATATTCCCAAAATATGTTCCACTATCCCTCAGAAATACTTGTTCAACTATGTTCATAGCAGCTCTATTTGTAATAGCCAAAAATTGAAAACAACTTAGCTGTCCCTCATTTGAGGAAGGATAAAGAAAATGTGGTATATTTACACAATGAAATACTAAACAACTAAAGGATATTAGCCATAAAACACAGGATACCCAAGCTACACTCCACCAATCCAAAGAAGTTAAACAAGAAGGAAGGCACAGCAACAATACTTGAATCTCACTTAGAAAGAAAAATAAAATAGTCATAGGATGCTGATGGAATGAGCTAACATATAAGATGGGATGGGTGTTTTAGGATCAGGTATAGGGAGAGTCAGAGAAGATGGCCAGAGGGTCATGAGAATGAATGGAAATCTATAGCTGGTGGGGCTGGTGGGTTGGGGACATCTTGAGAACATGGTAGAGACCTGGGATGTAGGAGGCTCACAAGAATCAATGGGGGTGACTGACCTGACCTGCAGGCCAAGTTATTTGGGGGAGCGAGGAGGACTACAACCTGGAATAAGAACGGGTGAGAGAGAAGACAGGACTCAAGGAAGCATTGCTTGTCAAGAGTCGTTTACTTAGTGGAGCAGAGCATATTTAAAGCAAAAATCTTGGAGGGGAGGGGAAGAGGAAGGAGGGAGATGGAAGGTTACAAAATCTTCTGGGGTTGAGCTCCGGGGTGACAGGTGGGGAGGGGGTGGATTTCCGTGAATGTTCTTTTCTCAGGGCCAAGCCGGATCCTTGTGATTGTCAGGCAGGATGTTAATCTCAGGGTTCTCAATTAGCTGGGGCAGGATGTTTATCTCAGGGCTCTCATGGTTCCCAAAAGGCGACCTTAGCTGAGACTCACAACACTGAGAATACACAACCTGAAATGGCCTCCTATAGCCAGGTAGGAACCCCTTTGGACCAATAGGGACATGAACCCACACACAAAATTTCAACCTAAAATTTATCATGCCTATAAGGAATGCAGGAGCAGAAGATGGAGCAGAGACTTTAGGAATGGTTCACCAATAACTGGCCCAACTTAAGATTTATCCCATGGGAAAGCACCAGTCCCTGACACTGTTAATGATACACTGTTATGCTTGCAGACAGGAGCCTAATGTGGCTGTCCTCTGAGAGACTCTACCCAGCAATTGACTCAGACAAATGTTTGTCAGAGACCCTTAGACAAACATTGGATAGAGCTTTGGGACTCTTATAAGACTTGGGGGAAGAACTGAGAGCCCCAAAAGGAAAGGAACTTCTCAGGAATCTAAGTTTGTGCAGGCCATGCATGGATATACTGAAGCATATACTGAAAATTGTCCAATAATTTCTGTGAGTAAGTATGTGCACTTATTTTGTATGTTTAAGTGCATATGTATGTATGTATGTATGTATATATGTATATGTGTATGCATTTCTGTGTAATATATGTGTGTGGTGCCTTTAACAGTGACACCTACAAGACCTTCATAAGATCTTTCAGGGGGAATATATATAACACATATAGTTTATGTGTATAAATGGTCTTATATTTTCAGTTGATTTTAAAATCAAGGTGTAATAAAATAAAGTTCTTAGGAATAAATTCAAACACATTAACATAAGATGACAATTATCTACCAAGGAACAAATATCACAATGAATTATTAGCTGATTGTTCATGAGAAAGACTCAATAAACATATTCCTCAAGATACAATTCATTCAAAATAACAAAAATGAAGGGAAAACACTGAATTTCTTTCATTGTGGGAATGAAAATACAACATATGTAAAAACAAAGAAAATTATGTAATGATTTATATGATTTGAGAGAATCATGAGCTGTATTCAATGAACTGCATGAAGAATTTCCTTGAAACATGAAAATTATGTTAGATCCATTATTTGATCATGAGATCCTGAGGTAGGAGCACAAGTATCTCAGCTATGCAGCATTGTATGTCCAGTAACTTACAACACTCCTGATGTTTTCTGCAGTACAGATGTGTGACACCATAATGCCTGTGGTTTCCCTCAACAACAACCCAGGTGTATAAAAGGCCCGTGGGAGGTGGTGACACCCAGACTCAAGGAACTTACTGCTCATCTTTCTCTGAACACTCCACTCCTGACAACATGTGTTACTATGGGAGCTATTATGGAGGGCTGGGCTATGGCTATGGAGGCCTAGGCTGTGGCTATGGCTGTGGCTATGGTGGCTATGGCTATGGTTGTTGCCTCCCACTGTGCTGTAGAAGGTACTGGTCCTGTGGTTTATACTGAGGAGATTCATCAGCTGTGCACTCAAACATTTTTTCCTTCAGATGATCTTAAATATCCTCATGAATTCCAACCTTATTTTAAACTTTGTGAAGAATAATAAGTGAAATACAACCTGTCTATTGTATTCCTCTTCTCCAACTTGGTTGCACAAATATTTGCAGCAAAGCTCTTCATTGTCATTATAATTGTCACATTGTAGAATGTGATCCATTTTTATTTTCCCCTTTCTATATATGCACTTCAAATAAAGTACTCCTTTCTCATTTCTTCCTAAATGTGAGATGTATAGTTTTGAAGTTATATCAGTTTGATTGTAAACATGTGATTTTTTTTTATTTTTGTGGACAAATGTGACAGTATTAAAGGGAGAAGGAAAGAGAGAAAGTGGGAGAGAGAAGGAAACATTCTATTTAAATGTGCTTTTATTGGTAAACAATTTTGCTATTTTCATATTTCTGCTATTGTGGTGTTACTATGAATTTGCAAGGGAAGATATTTCTTTGCTGGATGCTAACTTCAGTGGTTCTTCTTTTAGTTTTTTCTCTTTAAGGTAGCCATGGGGAAGAGTGTTGGCTGGGCAGGATTTGATCTTATGAGATATTCAGGATTGCCTTTTCTATAATAAAATATTTACCTGTCTTAAGCTTAAGTTATTTTGCTGTGGTAGCTAACCTGCCTGAGTTCTTCTGAGACAGAGACTATATATAGTCTCGGGTGTTTAGCTCCTCATAGTAAAACAGCAAGGGATTAAGTAAAAGGATTTATTGCTGGTGCTCCTTTCTCTGATTAGTTAGTCAGAAGCCTGTCTGGCTAAGCTAGTTGACTCTGTGTGAACCAGAGAGGAAGAAAAGAAAAGGAACTAAGATGGTTTATATAGATAGATATGCACAGATACATGTATATTCATAAACCTACTCTCTAGCCAGGCCCAACCATCTGTCACAATCAACTCCACAAGTATTCATCACGCTTACATAGATACATATACATACAGACAGACAGACATATACATTGAGATGGATGGATGGATGGATGGATGGATGGATGGATGGATGGATGGATGATGGATGAACGGGGCAGAGCTCCCCATGCCAAAGCATCCAACCAAAAATTTTATTTCTTTTCTCTAGTCTTTTTATATCTTCGTAGACAAGAAGTTCTTCAGAAAATTATATCAGATATAAAATATTACATAAAATGGGAATTATAGAATGATGATATTATGTTCAAACCAGTGTTTCATTCTAATATGCTCATTATAAGTTCAAAGCAACAATTTTTGCATGAACTTGCCTTATCATAGTGCACACCTATGACTTTATCCTTGGACCTAAATGTCTTTTCTTGGACACAAATTTGTCCCAAGTCTTTTTCTCTTTAAGCCTAACTATGAAAGCTCATTGTATTTCTTACTACTCAGCTTTTACTTACTATTATGATGAGTGGACACTTTCTACTCTTAATTCTAACTTTATTAATCTTTCTAGCAACTAAGACCATCTCTAAAAACTTTCTTCCTAAAATTATTTGAATCAAATCAGAAATCCTGTAGAATCATTATCTATTTGTATATATAGCATCACTATAAGACAGTACATCTTTGTAGGTTTGCAGAAATCTGTTCAAAAGGGTGGGTCAATATTTAGTGATTGTTATATATTGAATAATAACATGAAAAGGATATTAATAGCAGGAATCTTTCTTCAAATACAATCTCTCCAGACTTGTCAAAAGGAGCAAATCCGTCATAGCTTTACAGTCCATGCTAAAACAATCTCAGGAAGATTGTTCACTAGGTTTTAGCTTCTCCTAGATGGCTCCTGGCATTTCAGATCCTTTTGTCTGGAACTTATATTTTGAGCACCAATGCAAGTTTGTTCTCCAAACATTTTGCAGTCTCTACAAAACCTCCTTTAATGAGTGTCACCATACACAGTCTCATACTATAGATGTTTCCTTTATGTCATGTGTTCTCAAATTGTTTATTTGTAGCTATTTCACATGAATTTTGGTGTTGGGCTTCTATTTTTGGTAAAAAAAAAAAATAATAACCAAAATCTGTGTTGTGCTCAGCTATGAAGAACCTGATAGATGGGCACAATCAGACTTTTCTAGTTCCTTTCTAGAGCTTGGGCTTTTGAATTCATAGCCAATCATTTATGAGAATAAGCAAAGAATCTTTTAACTGTGCATTCTTTTCCTTATTAGTTCTTAGAGAATCCCATACAATATATTTGAATAAATTTCATAGGTTTTTTTCCCCTTCTCTTCTCTGACTCAAACATTTTATGTCCAACATGCTTTATGTACTGTTTATTTTTCCCTAATCTCATCAGGACCAATTAAGATACCTATATTCTCTAGGATAGGTAGCAATCACCTAAAGTTTAGCTGTCCTACCTCAGACCACACCACAAAAGAAACTGACTCTCCACATCTTAATAGCTATCAAATGGCAATAGCTCCTTACCTAAAATTAGGAATGTGAGCCAACCTACTGATGTCATCTTAAATTTTTCTGGCTTGAGCTTACACAGGTTTTATACATTCTTCCATAATCTCTGTGATTTTATTAGAGCAGCTCCCTGCTGTGTCTGAAAAAACAGTTTCCTTGTAATCATCTGTTGTTTTCTCAAATAGAGCTAAAAAAAACAAGTCTTATTCTGTGCATTTTGTCATTTGGTATCTCTGTGATAATCATAATACACTCCAAATTGGCATACCACTGCTCAAAGTTAAGAGGTTCTCCAATCTAAAGATAAACAACATCCATTCCATTTATCACAATAGCCATAGTATGATTTCTCTTAAGGTACATTTGCAGGATCTTGTCCAAATAATGACTCCAGGTTGGGTTACATATGTACAGTGAGCTTAAATTCAATCAGAAAGTGGTAAACTCCCAAACTCTTCATGTTCCTATTCCAGCTATACACATATATTTACAGTCTGGTCATCTACAGCTCTGAACATCTCAGAGTTCAAGGGTATCTAGAAATGATCACGCATTTTATCGTCCATTAATGTGCATACTACTATTCAGCGCAATGAGTATTACATTATGGGGGTAAAACTATGAGGTCAAGACAAGCTTGAGTTTTCCATGTTTTGTGGCTCAACTAAGTGTTTGTGAACAGGATTTTGTGGTCAGAGTCTGAAAGTAACAATAGCATTGGTAGCAGCCAATATTTGTAGGTCTATGGGACCACACTAGTCAAGAATTCCAAAAGAGATAACCCATTCCTAGACCATGACTTTGATTTCTTAGCCTGTGGTGTCTCCTATGAGTATTATATTATTGGTCCAATATGTGTGTATGTGTATGTGTGTGTGTGTGTGTGTGTGTGTGTATTTGTGTATATATATATTTGTGTGTATGTATATATATATATATATGTACATATATATGTGTATTCACAAAATTCCATTGATCAATGAATCTATTTTCAGAGATTTATGTGTAGATATTTTGTCTTTTTTATTAAATTAATTTAATTTTTACACTCCATATTCCATTCCCTGATGCCCCCATCCACCTTCCAACTGATCCACATCCCATACCTCCTGCCCAACCCCTGTCTCTGTGTGGATGCCTCCATCCCCGACCCCACTTGACCTCTAAACTCCCTGGGGCCTCCAGTCTTTTGAGGGTTAGGTGTATCATGTCTGAATGAACACAGACCCGGAAGTCCTCTACTGTATGTGTGTTAGGGGCCTCATATCAGATGGTTTATGCTGTTTGTTTGGTGGTCCAGTGTTTGAGAGATCTCGGGGGTCCAGATTAATTGAAATGTCTGGTCCTCCTACAGGATCACCCTTCTCCTCAGCTTCTTTCAGCCTTCCCTAATTCAATAACAGAGGTCAGCTGCTTCTGTCCATTGGTTGGATGCAAATATCTGCATCTGAGTCTTTCAGCTGCTTGTTGGTTCTTTCTGAGGGCAGTCATGATAGTCCCTTTTTGTGAGCACTCTATAGCCTCAGTAATAGTGTAAGGCCTTTGGACCTCCCCTTGAGCTGGATCTCACATTGGGCCTGTTGCTGGACCTTCTTTTCCCCAAGCTCTGCTCCATTTCCATCCCTATAATTCTTTCAAACAGGAATAATTATGAGTCAGAGATGTGACTGGGATGGCAACCCTATCCCTATCTTCCTGCTGGAGGTGGGCTCTATAAGTTCCTTCTCCCTACTGTTGGGCATTTTATCTACAGTCCCTCCCTTTGATTCCTAAGTGACTCTTACCACCCAGGTCTCGTGTATTCTGAAGGGTCCCCCCAACCTCCTATTTCCTGAGGTTGACTTTTTCCATTCTTTCTGCTGGCCCTCAGGGCCTCAGTCCTTTTCCCTCAACCAGTACCAGATCAGGTTCTACTCTCCACCCCACTACATTCCTGCCATCCACTTTTCCTCCCAGGTCCCTCCCTCCTTCCCCACTTGCGATTGCTTTCTTCTCTCTTCCAAGTGGGACTAAGGCATCCTCACTTGGACACTTCAGCTTGTTGAACTTTTTGAGTTCTGTGAACTGTATGTTGGGTATTCTGTACTTTTTGGGGGGCAGGCTAATATCTATTTATTAGTAAGTACATACCATGCACATCCTTTTTGGTCTATGTTACCTCACTCAGGATTATATTTTTTTTTTTAGTTCCGTCCATTTGCCTGCAAAACTCAGGATGTCCTTGTTCTTAATAGCTGAGTAGTATTCCATTGTGTAAAAGAACCACATTTTCTGTATTCATTCTGTCGTGGGACATCTAGGTTGTTACCAGCTTCTGACTATCACAAATAAGGCCTCTATGAACATAGTGGAACATGTGCCCTTTAGCATGGTGGGGCATTTTGGGGGTATATTCTCAGGAGTAGTATAGCTGGGTCTCCAAGTAGATCCATTTCCAATTTTCTCCAGATTGATTTCCAGAGTGTTTGTGCCAGTTTCAATGCACGTATTTTCAAAAGATGGTGTATCATGGTATTTGTTAATATAAACTCATAGAAATCAAGATAGCAGTAATAGTCTATGTGCATGTAACATATCTACAGAATATATATATATGGAACTTCTACAATGGCAAGTAGATTTTCTTGCAATATTCTTGTAAGGTCCTTAGTGTTAATTATACCTCCTTTCTTCCATTTCCATCTAATAACCTATTTAATCCTTCCTGTTCTATTATAACTTTTACCCATTGAAACCACTGCATTCTACCTCAACTCCTCCAAGAACACCCACTCAGGCAAATTCACATGGTCCCATTATTAATAGATTGACATCTACAAAGCTATAATAAACAGCATGGTACTAAAAGTAAAATAGATGCATTGATTAATGAAATCTGAAGAAGTATATTAACTACCTGCTACAAAAAAAGTAATTTAAGAAATAACTAAGGACTTAAGAGTAATAACTTATAAACGTGACTTCATGAAACTCAATAGCTCTGTGTAGTAAAAAATAGCATCATTCAAAGAGGGCCATAAAGTAAATCATAAAGCTTTAATTTCTTTGATATTAACTATCAAAGAGATTAACCATCACCATCTCTTTGATGGTTAATATCAAGAATACACAAAGAACTCAGAAAACTAAGATTAAAGCAAACAAATTACCCAAATATTAAATAGACTATAGAACTGAACAGAATTCTCTCAGAAAATATAGATGATAAAGATATTAAAATTCTCCAATATGATTAATCATCTGAGAGATATAAATCAAACTCCTTTGAGACTTCTTACTTTAGTCATAATGGCTCCCAGTAGGTCACATGGACTATATTTACCCAAGAGCTCTAGCTTCAAGAATGAAAAACATACTCACACCAGCTAAGTTTGATATGCCTTGACTAGCACAGTGGATGGGCACTTTTAAACTTCCCCATGTCTAGAAAACACTACCCTCCAGTATTCCTGAGTTACCATCTTTTAAAATCTTTCTTTTATCTCTGCAACCCCAGACCCAATTTGAGAAGTGTCCCCTAGGGCCACTTTCCTAATTCTTGTATGCTGATTGGCATTTAAGCATCTTTCTGCTTCCCCATCATGATTCTCTCTCTCTCTCTCTCTCTCTCT
>NW_022196894.1:86630223-86645903 GCF_008632895.1 Mastomys coucha
TCTCTCTCTCTCTCTCTCTCTCTCTCTGCCTCTGTCTTTCTCTTTCCCTCTCTCTCCCTCCCTCCCTCCCTTCCTCAATGTCTCCCTCTTTTCTCTCCTTACTCTTTCTCTCTCTCTCCATCTCTTCCTCTCTCCTCCTCTCCCTTTTTAGTCTCTTGCCTAAGAAATCTAAAAGTTCTGCCTCTATCTCCCTGCCATATGACAATATACTATATTCTTTATTACCAATTGAAGCCAAATGGGGACAGGGACCCTCGGGTCTGGAAGCAAGGCTTTTGGGAGCAGAATTAAGACAAAGCATTAGAACCAATTCCCAACAAAAAACTACTAACTCCTGCACTCATTCCCAGCCTGACTGGGATCCTGCAGACCCCACCCATTCTGGATTTATCCTTCTAGCCTGATGTGCAGAGGTGCCTGGATACCAAGAGGAAGGAAATAGAGAACAAAGAAAAACAGCTGATCCCCAGCACACATACTACATCTGACAGGCATACCACAGGTTACTGAAGAAGGAGAAGAAGAAGAAGAAGAAGAAGAAGAAGAAGAAGAAGAAGAAGAAGAAGAAGAAGGAGGAGGAGGAGGAGGAGGAGGAGGAAGAGACACAAACAAAAATATGGCCAGCAATGCTATGCAGACAGCCTTGATGTACAGCTATAGATAAATGTATATCAAAGTCATGTTACATTTATACAACTGAACATAGCATAACTGATAGGAAAAGTAAAATTGTGAAAAAATGACAGCTGAATGGATGGAGCTGGAACAGTGAGTATTTGATATACCTAAAAGTCAAATGTCACAGATTTTGTGGATGTGAGCTTGGAAGTTTTAAATATGTATCCTTTTTATAATATCCTATATAATGTTGTAGAAGTTTATAGGTTGACATATATGTTTGTCTCTCTTAAGGATGTCTTAAATCGTGTTTTATTAAATTGATTTATTTGTGTGTTTTATGTATATGAGGGCTTTATCTTCATGTACATCAGAAGGGGGAATCAGATACCATTACAGCTGGTTGTAAGCCCCACAATGTGGTTGCTGGGAATTGAACTCAAGACCTTTGGAAGAATAGCCAATGCTCTTAACTATGGAGCCATCTCTCCAGGATCTGTTTTTCATTCTTATATGACTTGAGTGGGACTCTCATGTAAACATTTGTGATTGCTCTATATGCATATTCTGAAACATATCCTGGGAATTTTCCATGGAATTTGTCTATGTGTATAAAATAATATTTATATATAACAATATGTGTGTATAGATGCATGAATGCATATATTTAGTGTCATATATATGTGTGGTGTAAACACAAATGTATTATAGTAGATGATGGATATGTGTAGAAGCCAAATGAATATGTTGTGCCTTGTTCTTTGCTTTATGAACTAATTTTGTTAAAATGAAATGGCTCTTTCATGGAACATGGAGATAGACCAACTAATAGTCATTGTAATCCTCTAGTGTCTGACACAAATAACACTGCAGTGTAGGAATTTGAATACACCCAGATTTTTATATGGATTGTTGAGATTTTTAACTAATTCTCATGCTTACATAGCAAGCAGTCATACACCTGGCTATTAGTTAAAAAGTTATATGTCCATGATTTTTTCTGCAGAGCGAACTTGACCATGATTTAAAAGGAAGTGAATAAATACTTACCTTGGTTCACTCACTCAACCATAATGCCTGTTATAGTTTCACCTACAACACCTTCAGATAGGTTTAAAATGGAACATAATAAATATAGTTGATGAACACAAATTGTCTTATATTTTCTACTGGTTTTAACAACAAGTTGAAATTAAGCAAAATGTTTACTAATAAATGCAAACAGATTACTATAAGAGGCCAATGACACAAAAGAAACAAATAACATAACTAATAATTAGGTTATTGGTCAGGAGAACAACTCAAAAAGTATAAACCTCAAGATAAGATTCATTTAAAATAAAAAAATGAAAGAAAAAACTGACCTTCTTTCGTTGGTATAGTGAAAACCTAACAAATGGAAAAAGAAGACAACTGTGTAATGATTTAGGTCCTGTACTTGGTAAAATACATGAAGAATGACCTAGAGACCTGAAAACTGTATCAGATCATTATTTGACCCTGAGATACTAAGATAGGAGCACAAGTATCCCAGCTATGCAGCCCTGTGTGTCCAGTAACTCTAAACATTCCTGATATTTTCTTCAGCATAGTGCAGAGACATGTGACACAATAATGCCTGTGGTTTCTCCAACAACCCAGGTGTATAAAAAGCTCTTGGTTGATGGTGACACCCAGACTCAAAGAACCTACTGCTTGTATACCTCTGAACACTCCACTCCTGACAACATGTGTTACTATGGCAGCTACTATGGAGGCCTGGGCTATGGCTATGGTGGTCTAGGCTGTGGCTATGGCTGTGGCTATGGCTGTGGCTATGGTGGCTATGGATATGGCTGCTGCCGCCCACTGTGCTGTAGAAGATACTGGTCTTATGGCTTCTACTGAGGACATTATGCAGATACCCAACCTTTCTGACCAGAAGGGCTTCCAAGTGTTTTTAGACCAGGAACTCAAAAATGTCTTCAAAATTTCAAACTTTAGGACAAAATATATAAAATAGAATTGAAATTCAACATGGTCATCTAATTCCTCATCTGAATTTGGACCGTGATAGTATTTTATATTATCCTCATCATACTCTGTAAAATGATTGCAAATTTAACTCTCAACCTTTTGTTGAAAGGTGTATCATCAAATAACTAAATGAATAAACTCTACAAAATACTATCTGTATTTTCCATGCTTTTGTATCTGATTGGTTATATTGGTGGAGCTGTTTGCAGGAATGGGTGAGGGGAGTTTAAGAAAGCATGTTATTTAAGGAGATAGTCATGGAGAAGGAAAAGGGGGAGAAATAAGGGAGGAGAGAGGAAGTTAGAGAAAGAAGCAATTCTTTTCAGTGTTCAAATGCACATGGTCATTTTCTTGTGATTATAACTTGAATGTCATAAAGAATATTAGAATATACTTGCTAGTGTACCTATTTCTTTAGGATTCAGTGATTTTCATGTCATTGTATGAGAATCTGTGTGCATTTTAGATTATCTGTCACTTCCCTGTGTGTTTGAAAACATGCCAATGCTATTTTTCCCATACCTACAGGAAGTTACATTTCCATCAACAATAGAGAAGGGTGCCCTACTCTACATGCTTTGTAACATTCATCTTTTGTCTCTCTAATATTAATTGTCTAACAACTGTTGGCTAAAATCTCAACTCTCTTTTGATTTGTATCTCTGAGATATTAGTGAAGTACAACATTATTGAGTCCATTTGTCCATCTGTATCTATTCCTGTACAAAACACCTCTTCTATACTGTATATATGTATATATGTATATATATGTGTGTATGCATATACACACATATATATACTTGTATATGCATACATATATACATATACAAATATATATAACTTCCCACTCATAGTTCTGCATTGATAACCTTCCTAATATTCTCATTTTTTTCATTTGTGTGGAGCATCTTTTTATATACTCGTTTTGTTTTACAGAATTTGTTAGCTGTATCTCTAAAAGTTTACAATTTCAATGTTTTTTATTCTTTTGTTTGCGTTTCTGACATCCTGTGTGTGTGATGCATGTGTCACTGTGTATGTGTAAGTGTGCACAATAATGTGTAGTGTGCCCTACTGGGAAGATTTTATTTGTGGCCTTCTACTTTTCTCATTTGCTCTGCACCTTACACACTGTGGTAGAACCATGTTAGCTGGTATCTGTGATTCTTCTTAGTCTGGCTATCCATCTGATTCCATCTAATCTGCCAGGTTTTATGGTGGGAAGACACACTGAACTAGTCTTTAAGATGTCTGCTTTGGGTGTCATGGTATATTTCATAGACATTAGTCATTTTATTTAATTCTCCAATATCCCTCTCCACACTACCTACCACTACACATCAACTACTTTCATCTCTCATGCATGAGATTAATTCATGTTTATCTATTCCACTTAGAAATTCTCCTGGTATCTTTTAGTTTCATGAGATATTGTACACACACACATAGCACATAAAAACACACACACACACACACACACACAAATCACATGTTGATTCTTTATATGAACAAAGTCTTGAAGCAGTTGCGTTTTTTTAAACACTTTTTCTTTTTTTTTTTTGCTAGTAAGTTCATTTTTAATTGAACACAGGACTGACTTCTGTACAAGAGATAATTTGGTGCTTTAAGAATTCATGGTAGGTGTTTCTTCCATCCTTGTGATCAAACAGATTGACAGAGGGCAAGCCAGTTGCACCTGCCTCCTGATTCCTGGTAAGGAAGCCTTTCTGGCCTTTAGGTCAACAGGCCTTGCTCCTCAGGAAGAAGGCCAGGCTGTGTCTGTTGGAAGCAGGCTGGCTTTTCATTACGGTCCTTCCTCAACCATGCTTGTGCTGTTTCCAAATCGAGACTGTCTCCGATATCCTCTCTGCATCTTCCTGCTCCCCACTTAACTACTGCCTTTGTACAACAGAGAAGCAAATTCCGCTATTAAACAGTTGGATGTTGGGAAGACAGAGACGAGAATGGGGGAAATCCATCCTAATGCTCTTCATCCAGGGCCTCGAGTCTACATTTCTATGGGCGTCCTTGAGGAGAATGGTGTCACCCCTTTCCTCAGTCTGTACTGCCCATCAGGATAGGAGTAAGGCCTTAGCCAGCAATGCTGCTGGAGACACTGGGGTCCAGATACCCTGGCTTTTGTGCTGGCCTCCCTCTCATGCTCAACAAGTACAGTGGGTGTTCTCCCTAGGGACCTGGGCCACAAGAACTGGGCTGGAATCCTGGGAAAGACCTTGCTGGGCACTCTCCCCATACAGGTGTAGGTTGTTTCGGGCAATTAACTCCTTCACCATGAGCACAAAGACTTCATCTATGTTCCTGAACTCCTTGGCAGATATCTCCAAGCCAGCCAGGAGGCCGTACTTCTTGGCCTGTGTGCAGGCATCCTCAAATAGGACGTGCCATTTCTCCCACAGGTCTGATTTGTTCCCGATCAGCATGATGACCAAGGTGGCAGCTCCATATTTTTCTATCTCATGGATCCAGTGAGGGACAGATTCGAATGTGGATCGCCTTGTTGAGGTCATAGGCAATGATGGCTACCTAGGCACTCTGGTAGTAGCTTGGGTGATGGTATGGAAGCGCTCCTGGCCTGCAGTGTCCCAACACCTGCTTCTTTACTTTCTTGCCATCTATCTCCAGGGAGCTCACCGTGAAGTCCACCCTAATGGTGTTCTGTTGTGACTCACTATAGCCTCCAGATTTGAAATGCTGAACCACACACGTCTTCCCCACGTATGGGTCCCCAATAAGGATGACCTTGAACAAAACGTCCACGTTCTCATCCACTGTTCTGGCTGAGCTGGAGAACTGCATGGCTCTAGCTTCCTGGACACTCTCTCAGCTTTTGCTTTTCCTTCGGGATCTCTCTGCAGCCCTCCGAAGTCTCCTTCTTCCCCTTAACTTGTAGTATGGTATTTACTCAAGTTCCAGACCCAGGCATCAGGTCGGGTGACCAGAGAAAGTGAAAGGGAAACAAGGGCAATCCCTCCCAGCTACAAGTAAGCTGAATCCCCAGGTGAGGTGTTGGCCAGGGTATAGGGCCCAGCGCAGACAGCTAGCTTTCCTGCAAGTATGGATCAGATCAGGGGAAACCACAGAGGAAAATTGCCTTTCACTCAGCTGACACCCAACAAGTTACCCTGTTCTTCCTTGTGCTCTGTGTCCATCATCGTACATCCTGCCTGATCCACTTGTTTGGCTGGGCTGAGAGGTTTTGAAACATTTCTCAAAAATTGTTTTAAACGCAAAAATTCCATATTTCGTAAAAATTAATTACAGTAAATCTTGGACACCTTTACCTCAACTCTATCCATTATCATACATATCAACCAATATTCTATTGCTCTAAAGAGGTATCTTGACCACATGTTAAGAAAGAACACATTTAATTGAGAATTTTGTGCAGTTTCTGAGGTGTAGTCCTATTTCATCATGAGGGGAAGCATGACAGCATGTAGTCAGACATATTGATGGAGAAGTAGTTGTGAGGTTTGGATCTGAAACTGCACACAGCAGGAGAAGAGTGACTGAGTTTTGCATGGTCTATTGAAACCTCTAAGCCAATACCATTAATGCAAATGTCTTAAATATGTCCTTAGGTAAAGGCAAAAAGCCATTACATTGTTTGCCAGAATCCCAGAAGAATGGTCTCTATGTCATTTAATTATAGTCTTCTCCTCTGAAATCTCCTGATCTAGGCAGTCATAATCCACATTGTTCTCAGCACAAATGTCTTCCTCACTCCTACAATGGCAGACTATCAAGTGACACTTAAAGTATTCACCTGTTTTGCCAATCCAAAGTCTACATTCTGCTGACCAACACCATGGTTAGGGCTGTCATATTAATACTGCACAATCAATACCAATTTTAGTTGGGTGGAAGGATTGGATTTCACTACCATGCCAAACCAAGAAGAGCAGCTGGATCAGTGTGGTGGAGCCCGTCCATGTGTAGAAGACAAGCTGTATATGCTGCAGAGGGAAAAGTCAGAGAAGTGACCCTGGTGTTTAGAGGAGCCAAGAGGATCCTAAGTGATAACAAGACATTGTACAAAGTGTCATTTACATTACTGGTAGATTGTTTTGCTTTTATCTGATCGTGACTACTCCCTTGTTCTTCGCAATTTAAGAAAGAACACAATCAGTTTTTTATGTCTCTCGTTTAAGCCCACAGTTGACATATTTTAAACTTTAAAGAGATTCTGGATCTTTAAACAAGATTGCATATGTTAGAGGTACTGAGTATTTAATGCTTTGAATCTTTAAAATAATGAGAATTTTAAAGGTTTTGCAGTTTTGGTGAGATCTTGGGGAATAAGAGGTAAGGTGAATTAGTGTTAAATAGGCATGGGTGTGTTTGTTGGTTGACATGGTCAACAATACTAAAGAGTTGGTATCAATTTGATGCAAACTAAAGTCCTGTGATAAAACTGAACCACTTCAACACAGTTAAGAAAATGAATACCATGGAGAAGTATTTTTGTGGGAAGAAAATAATTTGAAAAAAATATTAGGATATGGAATGACGCAACCTGTTTATACTGTGGTAGAATTACTAAGAGGAAAAGGAGTATATTTGATAAACCAATGTATAGTTCTAGTGCAACTTCTATAAAAATTCCAATTTTGTTCTGAACAGAACTAGATAGCACAATCCTAGTGAATATAGAAACGCAGGAGACTCTAAGAGCAAAAACAACATGAAGCAGAAATGAAGATGCTAGATCTACCACAGAATCTGATCTCAAAATATACCATGCAAAGTAACAAAAACTGAAAAAAAATGTCAAAAATAAGCCTACAGGTGGAAAATTGAAGAACATATCTCAAGGTGGAAAGATCTACTATGCTCAAAAATCAGCAGAATTAATATGTGATCATAAAACGATATGACCAATTTGGTTATGTATATAATGAGTCATCAACTAAAAAACAACATAAGTGTCCAGATCATTTTCCACCTAAAACACTTCAAAAATGCATATTTATTTTACAATAACAAAGCAAAGCAAGGAAAAACAAAAAATATTTTCAGTATGTAGCACTAAACAACAAAAGACAGAAAGAGAAGAGAGAGATTTCAATGATTTGTGTCATGAGTAGTAAAGAATCTAACTGTAGACTGAGGCATTGTTTTGAAACTAGATCCAGATTCTCACAATAAAGCTCTATCTTCTGACCTTGGGATCCTAACATATGAGCACAATTATCTCAGTTATGCAGCGTTGTTTGGGCAGTAAATTCTGAAACCTGGATGTTTTCTGAAGAATAGTAGAGACATGTGTGATGTCATAATGCCTGTGGGTTTTGTCACCAAACATCCAGGTGTATAAAAGGCCCTTGGCAGATGGTTTCATCCAGACTCTAGAAACCTACTGCTTCATCTTCCTCTGAACGCTCCACTTCTGACACCATGTGTTACTACGGCAGCTACTATGGAGGCCTGGGCTATGGCTATGGTGGTCTAGGCTGTGGCTATGGCTATGGCTATGGCTGTGGCTATGGTGGCTATGGGTATGGCTGCTGCCGCCCACTGTGCTGTAGAAGATACTGGTCCTGTGGTTTCTACTGAGGAGATTCAGCAGCTGTTCACTCCAACTTCTTTCACTTCAGATGTTCTTAAATATCTTCATAAATTCTAAGCTTAATTTAAATTTTCTAAGAAATAATACATGAAATACAACATGCTCACCCAACTCCACTTCTTTAATTTGATTGCATGATATTTGCAGCAAAGCTCTTTATTCTCATTATAATGCCTTGTAAAATGTTATCTCCTTGCATTCTTTCTCATATTGAGAATATATGCATATGCTTTAAAATAAACTATTTCCTTGAAAATACTTTGCTCTTATTGTTTTGTGAGATGTATGTTTGTGAATTTATATTTGTTAGTAAATGTGTGATTGTTTGTGCACAAATGTGACAATATTAAATGGAGAAGGAAAGAAAGGTGGGGCATAGACCAAAACTTACACTTTAAATATTTTTCTTTTGGTACACATTTTTAGTATCTTCATATTTCTGATATTGTGATGTCCCTATGAATTTGGGAATGTAGATATTTCTCTGAGAGCAAATCCTTTTGTCTGAAACTTAAATGTTGTCAACTAACACAAATTAGTTCTCTAAATATCTTGCAGTCTCCACAGTACCATCTATAACAAGTGTCACAAAACACGACCTCGCTGGGCAGTGGTGGCACATGCCTTTAATCCCAGCACTGAGGAGACAGAGGCAGGCAGATTTCTGAGTTCGAGGCCAGTCTGGGCTGCAGAGTGAGTTCCAGGACAGTGTGAGCCAGGGCTACACAGAGAAACCCTGTCTCAAAAACAAACAAACAAAAATCCTCAACTTCACTGTGTACAGGCTTTCCTTTACTTCATGTCCTCTAACACCCATTTTCTTTCTAATATCCATTTCATTTATAACTACAAGAGATAATATCATTGTGACTTTGACTTACAATTTTGAAAATTCACCATTGATGGTCTGGTGAATTTTTTAGGAAAATTAATATGGTAACTCTCTACTCATTCTATTACTTATCTTCAAACTGTTTATCTGTAGATATCTCACATGAATTTGGGGTTTTTGTCTCCTTATTCTTTGAATAGAATTGTCTGTTTTGTCCTGCTTATACAGAACCAATCAGACTTTTCTATATTCTTTCTGTTGCTTGAGCTTTTGAATTCATATCAGTATTATTTGAAAATAGTCAAAATATCTTTTACCCTATGTATTTTTATTACTTCTTAAAGAATGTCATGCAATATATTTGGATAAAATTCATGTTTTCCCTTCTCTTGCAGGCTGACCCATTATATACCCAACAAACTGTATGTCCTCTTTTCATTTTTACCTTAACAACACCATGTCCAATTTATGATGCTTACATTATGCGGGATGGCTAGAGATCACCTCAAGTAGCTTTGATCTATACAGGACCACACCCCTGAAGGAACTTTCTCAATCTTCTAATAGATATTAAATGACCACAGCTCCTTCACTAAAAGTAGAAAAGTGTAAATACCTCCCATACTATGTTGGAATTTTTCTGACATTAGCTTAAATAGGTCTTTTTGTGCTGTCACATCCTGTGTGAGTTCTCAAGAGCAGCCACCTGCTGTGTTGGGGAAACACCATTTTCTTATAGTCACCAGTTGTTTCCTCCAGTAGACGTAAGAATACCTCACTCTTACATTGTGTGTTTTGTCCAGGTGGGTCTCTGTGATAATCACCATCTATAAGAATATCCTTACTAGTTTCTCTAAAACTGGATCTATTTATCAAGTAGAATTTTCCTTGGCATCAATTTGCATGTTCTTATCCAAAAAATGGCTTCTGGTTGAGCACATCTGTCAGGTAAACTCAAATTCAAATAGAAAGGGGTAGGTTACTGCCAAGCTCTTCATGTTACTATTATACCTGTGCATGTGTCCAGTCATTAATTTTTGTCTCACAGAGTTCAGAGTTAGCTAAAAATGAATATGTAATTTATCTTCCAGTAGTGTGCATTCTACCATTCAGTAGTATGCAAGCTATATAATGGGGGTGAAGCTTCAAAGTCAAGGCAAACTTGAGTTCTCCATGTTCTGTGACTCAACTATGTGTTCATCAACAAGGTCTTGTGGTCAGATTCTCAGAGATAAACAACACTGGCTGTAGCCTGTAATTTTTAGAGGTATATGGTGCTACACGGGTCAAGAATTCCTAAAGAGATAGTATATTTCTGGCATTAGCATTTGTATTTGTTATCCTGCTGAGTCTAGAGTGGTTGTTGTTGCCCCCATTATAGTGTTACTACATTTTAAATATATTTAGAATGCAAGCTTCTACAGTAACAAGCAAATTTTCATACAACTTTCTTATAAGGTCCTCTATTATTTATGATGACTTTCCTGCATTTCCTCCATCCAGCCTACTAAACCCTCATGTTATATTAAAACTTTTACCACCTCAGTACCACTGTATTTTATTTCAACTCCATGGAGAGCACTTACCATATACATATGTACATTGACCTATTGATATCTTCACCTCTGAAGAGATATAGTAAATTAAACTCCATGGTGTTGGCATTAAAATAGACACAATAAAAACGGAATCTGACAAAGAATAGCACATGACCTCAGTGACTCAGAAAAGGATTTCAGGTAAAGAACAACAGTAACTCAAGACTTAAGCCAACAACATATAAACATGACACTAAAAAATCTCTGTACAGTCAAGAAAACCATCATTCACATAAAGATCACCATCAAACACCCAAAACTACTTTGAGATTTCTCGTTATCTCAGTCAAGATGTCCAAGATGAAAAGCACAACAATTAGAATGTAAATAAATAAAGCAAAACAAGAAGAGAAAAGAAAAGAAAAGCACAGGACTACAAATTCTGGTGTAGATTTAGAGAAAGGGAAACATTTATTTGCAGTAATTGGAAGCACAAATTTGTACAAGCACTGTAAAAAATTGTGTGAACATTCCTCAAAAAATAAATGATCCTAGAAACAGACCTACTGTATGATCTAGGTTTACCAAGATTGGCAATATAAACAAAAGTCTCTATATCTTACTATAAGTGCTTATCAGTGACCATTGCTGATCTATTCAATATATCCAGAAAACAGACTGTCTCAATGTCCTTCTCTATAGATAAATGCATGATAAAACTAAGTTACATTTATGCAATGAAATCTAATCTAACTGTTAGGATAAATGAAATTGTGAAAATTGTCGCAGAAAGAATGGAGCCATAACAATGAACTAAATGAGATGTAAAAGCAAAATACCACATATTTTATGGATGTTAGATTTGAATCCTCAAATATGCATTCTTCTCACAATATCTCCTGTAATGTTACAGTATTTTTGTAGATTCAATTTCAATTTTATGTATTGTTCTTTTTCTATAAGATTTTATATATGATTTTAGATGCAGACACTTTCTTCATATATATATGAAGCTGAAGTCCTGGGTGTACTCTGAAGTGGAGAACTCTAGCCATGTCTCCTGAGAAACACAGGAATCAAGAGCCAGAGGAGCAAGCAGCTGATTTTATCATCCTCCTAGTCTACACTCTGACTGTTCCCAATCCCATACCTCCTTCTCATCCCCCTGTCTCCACAAGAATGCTCCCACCCCCACCTTCTACCTCACCACCCCACCAGACCTCTCTACTCCCTGGGGCCTCCAGTCTCTTGAGGGTTAGGTGCATCTTCTCTGATTGAACCCAGACTGAGACTCTGAAGTGTTTACGACTGCCCTCCAAAAGACCCAACAAGCAGCTGAAAGAGTCAGATGCAGATATTTACAACCAACCAATGGACAGAAGCTGCTGACCCCTGTGGTTGAGGGCGATGCTATAGGAGGACCAGCAGTCTCAATTACCCTGGACCCCCAAGAACTCTCAGACACTGGACCACCACAGGTAGGAAACTACACCAGCTGATATGAAGCCCCAACACATACACAACAGGGACAAAAATGTAGAAGAGACTGAGGAAAAGGATGTCCAGCAACAGGCCCAAAGTTAGATCCAGAGCAAGAGGAGACCCCAATAATAATGAATACATATATATGAAGAAAGTATATATATATATATATATATATATATATATATATATGTGTGTGTGTGTGTGTGTGTGTGTGTGTGTGTGTGTATGTGTATATATATATGTATGTATATATGTATACATATGAATATAATAACATAATATATTTATTTACATATAATATATAATATATTAATAATATATTTATATTTATTATATGACTATAATAAATATACATACATATTTATATGAAGCTTGCATGACCATGATTTAAAAATAAGTTTAAAAATAATTACCTTGCTTCACTCACACAACCATGATGCCTTTTGCAGTTACACCTACAACATCTTCAAAGGCGCACTCAAATGATAACATGTAACATATTCTGTTTATACATGTAAAATGGTATGTTCTGCTGGTTTTATTTTCTGCTGATTTTAAAGCAATGTATAATCAAAAATGGCTTAAGAGTAACACCAAATATATTAATATAAGATGCCAAATGCCCACCAAGTCAGCAAACAGCTTAACCAATTGTACATGAGACTCAATAAACTTAGTCAATACAAAATTCATTCCAACATATCAAAACAAAAGGGAGAAAAAAATAATCTTCTTTCTCTAGGGCAGTGGAAATTGAATATATATATGCAAAATGACCAAAATAATGTAATAACTTATATCATCTGATAGAATCATGTCATGTATTCACTAATCTACCATAAAGAATGGTATGAAGAGTTGAAAACTTAATCGGATTCCATGATTTGACTGTGGAGATGCATAGGAGCACAATTATCTCTCAGTTATGCAGCTTTGTGTGTCCAGTACATCATGACACTCAGGATATTTTATGAAGTATAGCAGTGAGCTATGTGGTGCTACAATGTCCGTGGTTTACACAACAATAACCCTGGCATATAAAAGGCCCTTGGCAGATGGTGGCATCCAAACTAAAGAAACATACTACTAATCCTCAGCTGAACACTCCACTCCTGACACCATGTGCTACTATGGCAGCTACTATGGAGGCCTGGGCTACGGCTATGGAGGCCTAGGCAATGGCTTTTGTTGTGGCTATGGCTGTGGCTATGGTGGCTATGGTTATGGCTGTTGCCGCCCACTGTGTTGTAGAAGGTACTGGTCGTATGGCTTCTACTGAGGAGTTTCCGTAGGTGCTCAAATGTTGCCTACGAACTGCTGTTGTATTAAAGTGCTTACAAGTTTCTTCACATCAAGACTCTTAAATATTTTCAAATATTATAACTTTATAACATAATATCTAATAAAAATACATGACATTTAGCATCTTCAACTGGATTATGTGAGCACTTGTAGTTTGGCATATCATCGCTAAAACATTTTTAACATGATTAAATATGACTCTCAACCTAGATATAGAAAATAGGTACTATCAAATAAACTTTCCAAAAAAAACAAAACAAAACAAAAACAAAAACAAAAACTTTCCACTGAGAATGTTGTGGGTTTTGTACTTTATTAAACAAATTTCATCAGTTTTCATATGTTTGCCCATTTGTATCTGTTTGGTCACATTGTGTGTTCACATAGGAAAGGAGTGTAGGAGATAAAAGGATAGGTAAAAGGGGACTTAGAGCTGGATAAAAAGAGGGAAATGGGGAGAGAAGGAAGACAGTGGAAGGAGGGAGGAGAATGAAAGGAGAGAGAAAGAAAAACACATCTCCTCATGCACATTTGCTCTATACCTTTGCTATTGTGAACAATGTAACTGTGGACTTGATAATGTGGGTAGTGCTTTGAGATGGATTGGATTTCCATCAGTTAAAATGTAGCAGCATGACCTCTATTTCATGCACATAGGTATACACATATATGTAGATTTTACATATATATACATATATATAAGTATATATATATTTAAGTATATACACTTATAAATAATTCATATATTTATTACATGTGTTGCAGGGAGTGATACATGCTATGATATTTTTTTGTCATGGCTGTACCAACTCACATTCCTTCTAACAATGCAGAAGGGTGCCCTTTTCTCCACAAAGTCTGTGTCATTAAAATTCCTTCATTCTAATATTAATTGTCTAACAGTTGTGGGCTGCAATCTTATCTTGCCCTTGATTGGCATCTCTGCGATATTAGCAGAATAGAACCTTATTATATCATTTTGCCCACTTGTATCTTGTCTTTTGATAAATATTTGTTCTAACTATCTGCTCATTTTAGCATCAGTGTATTTCCTTTTGTCTTTTTAGTCTTGTGTGTCCCATATCAATTTTGTGTATTAACGTCCTGTCTGAAGTACATGTTCTCTTTCTTTGTGTACAGATAATTATTCTGTTGGACAGAACATCCTTACTTGTAAACCGAAGATTATTTTGTTGTACAGAACATCCTTAGTTGGATACATAAAAAGTTTTCTATTTTTATGGATTTTTTCTCTTGGGTGTGTGGCATGCCCTTTAATAACCAAGCCATCTGTCATCCCCTCTGAAGTGGTGTTGTAATACAAATATTGGCTAAACCCAAAGACACAGTATGTAGCTGTACAAAAAGAAAGTATATCCCCTGTAGTTGTATTTTGGAATTAGTTAATTAACTTTGTTATTTATCAGCCTCTGACCACTATCCTTAGTCTCAAGTATGTGGTTTAATAAAATTTCACATATTAAAGGTACTAATCACTTATCTGATGAGTAGATGCCAAAGACTTCCCCCACGTCTTATTACTCTGGCACTGGCTGTGCAAAGGCTTTTTGTTGTTCTTTTGCTTTGTTTTCATGCTGTTGTGAATTACCATGTTATCAAGCTGATGTCGCTGGGGTTCTTTCATGAAAACTCATCTTGAAAATTTTTCTTTTGCTTTCCACTAAATTTCTCAACATTTTAGGATTAAAGTTAAGATTTTAGGTCCCTTTTGAGATCACATTCTAATTTCTTTCTTATAAATACACATATTGTGTTTTCATACCACTATTTGCTCAAGAGACTTTTTGCATTGTAACTTTTTTTGATATCTTTGTCAAAAATTAAGTAACCATGGTGCTATGGATTTTCCCCTTAGGCTTCCTCTGCTTTTCCACTGACCCATGTGTCTATTTTGATGCTAGTGGCATTTCGTGTCATTAACTATGGTTCTGAAGAATAACTTGAAATCAAGTATTACGATGACTTCAATATCATTCTCTCTCCATGGCATTGTTTTGAACAGTAGAGAGCTCTAGATTTCATGATTTTAGTGTTGTGTTGTCTTATTCAACTACAATAAAATTAGTACTCTGATAGAAATTACACTGAATCTGTACATTAATTTAATACATAATCATTAATTCTGACAGCCCATGATCATGAGATTCAACTAGTGTCTTCTTCAGTTTTTCTTCTGTTCTGTAAAGTTTTCATTATAGAGGTTATTTACTTTGGTTTAGGAGAAGATAATTTATAAATTTTATGAATACAATTATTCTTTGGTTTCTTTCTTTTTTTT
>NW_022196894.1:86646079-86662453 GCF_008632895.1 Mastomys coucha
GGCTGGCCTCGAACTCAGAAATCCGCCTGCCTCTGCCTCCCAAGCGTTGGGATTAAAGGCGTGCGCCACCACCGCCCAGCGGTTTCTTTCTTTTTTAAAGATTTATTTTTATTTTTTATTATTTAAAACAATTTTTATAATTTAAGTAGTTTGATTGTACCCTCCAAGTCTTCTCCCCCATCCTACCTACCCAACTTTAAGTTCTTTCTCACAGATTGGACAAAAACTCAATCCTCCCACAAAAAAAAAAAAAGGAAAGAAAGAAACAAAACCACACCAAAAGAAAACAAATAGCACCAAACTGTAACCAAATAAAAACACACACCACAAAATACTGTGGAATCCAATTATGCGTTTATCAACAACTCCTGAACATAAGGCCTGTCCTGGAGTGGTGGATGTACCCATTGTCATTCTGTTGGAGAAAAAAAAAATGATGCCTCTCCTACAGGGAAAAGTGGCTTAGGTTTGCATTCATTAATTCATTCAAATTTAAAACTATTACAAAATAAAATATAACAAAATAAAAATATCACATAAAAATAGAACAAGACAAACCAAAAGAAGGAAAAGGGACCAAGAGAAGACTGCTTACAAACTGACAGAAGGAACCCATTACTAATGAGAACACCTACCGAACTCATTGAAGATACAGATGTCAAGTTGATGCTCACATAGAATTCCTGTGTTACAGCATCTTTGGTACAGGAACATATTATGCATACTCTCAAAAGGGAAATGTGAATACCAGGCTAGACACAAACTCTTTGTGTACAATGGAATACTTCCTTCAAGGTATGCATAGGGAAATGGTGGCACAAAGCTTGTGGGAGTAGCCAACAAAAACTGTTTGACTTAAGGCCCATTCCACAAGATGGAACTCATATCTTTCCCTGCTTGAGTGATCAAGAACATGAGACTAGATAGCACAAAGACTTAGGTTAAAACAAAATAATACTCATCTAAAACTGCATGATAAAGTGACTCCTGAAGATATTCTGATATACTCCTAGATCAGTGTCTTTTTGAGGTACCTTCAGAGATGCTTCCTCCTGCAGCAGATGGAAACTATTACAAAGACCCCTGGCCTGACACTTTTCAGAATGAGAAACCTTGGAACACTTATCTCTAAATCTTCATCAAATTCCCCTTTCAGAGATCAGAGAAACCCATGAAAGAGAAGGCAGAAAATAAATAAGAAGCAGAGGGGATGAAGGACAAGTCCCTCTAAATCAAGTGAGGACTCTCACATGAACTCAGGGACTAAAGCAGCAAGCTTTCAGCTGGCACAGGTCTGCACAGGGTCATCTGAGTATATATTATGGCTTCCAGCTTAGTATTTCTATAGGATTCTTGAGAATGCTTAAAAACGGGACTCTTGTCTCTTCTAGAACCCAAGACTTCCAGCCCAGGGATGGCACCACCCACAAGGGGCCTTACCCCCTTGATCACTAACTGAGAAAATGCCCCACAGCTGGATCTCATGGAGGCACTTCCCCAACTGAAGCTCCCTTCTCTGTGATAACTCCAGCCTGTGTCAAGTTGACACACATAACCAGCTAGTACAATTGACCCCTTGTCAACTTGACACACAAACATATCACTATTAAGCCTCAACCCTTACTTTCTTATTCATCCCCAAGATCTAAAGTCCCACAGTCTTTACATATTAAAAGTTCAATCTATTTAAAGTGTCCAATATTTTTTTAAAATTCAAAGTCTCTTAACTGTGGGCTCCACTAAAAACTTTCTTCCTTCAAGAGGGAAAAATATTAGGGCACAGTCACAATCAAAAGCAAAACCAATGTCTGGGATCCAACTCATGATCTTCTGGGCTCCTCCAAGGGACTCTTGTTCCTTCTTTGGTTTCTTGACAAGCTCATTAGTGACATGTAACTATGCTGCTGATGTTTTTTTGTATGTTAATTTTATAGCCTGTTTCCTAAGACTCAAATTGTTTACCAGTTTTCAGAGTTTCTCATGAAATCCTTGGGGTTCTTTACATATAGCATTACGGCCTAATAAAGTATGCTTCTTTGAGCTCTTCCTTCCCTACTTAATATGGGGTTATCTACGGGACCAGGGTCTGTAAAGTAAAACTATAAGCCTCTCCTGAAATTATTCAGTTCCTATGTTTGAGAGCTGGCACCTTAACTACAGATGTGTCTCTTGGCTGTCAAACTCACTGACTGGTTCTATTTTTCAATAGTTTATTTTTTCTTTTATTGTTTCTTTCATCTTAAAATTATAATATTATACAATTTCCCCTTCATTTTCAGCCCTAAAAATCCTCCCACATACCCATCCATGTTCTCCTCCAAATTTATAGCTTTCTTTCTCAATTGTTGTTATGTGCACATATCTATGTATATGTACATACATATGTTTTAATACATTTAAGTTGCTCAGACTGTATAATAATACATGAACATATCTTAACTAGATTATTGTGTTTTGTTTAAATATGTGGTAATAAATGGGTATCACATTTTTTTCCTGATTTGGTTTCATTGTTTACACCAACTTTTTGTTCATAAGCTACAAACTGATAGACAAAGAAAGAGTACATATATTTTTTTATTCCCCTTTAGGGAACTCAGGCACATTTTAAAGGGAACAATACTGTTGGTGTTATTTCTCATTTTATTCATACTGAACAAAGTATTTACAACTGAACTGTAACCCCAGAACTTCTCCAAAAATTATTCAAGAGACAAGTTATTGCTGTAGGTAGCTGCACAGCCATTTTGAAAGCCAATGTGACTACCAATTAATAAAAGAAACTGCACCTGAAAGCTGATGTTAGAGCACGCAATCCAACTGAGGTATATTTCACAGTTACATCTAAAACATTACCATAGACCAAACATGGACCAAAAGAAACATGAGACATGGACCAAAGAGAAGCACACATCCAATTGTCTAATGATTATATGGTCATTGATTATGTTTCTTAAAAAATTAAATCAACATATATTAAATTACATCCATAATATCTGAAAATGTTTACATAAGGTATAGGTCACCACAAGTCACCAATAACCAGATCATGCTTTATTACCAAGGCCCTGGAAATGTATTCACAGAGATAAGATATATTCTATAATAACAAAGAAGCAAAAGGAGAGAAGACACAAAGAATTTTACCTATGAAGTCTTGTAAAGGAAACAGATATTAAAGGTAGACAACTGATTTATTTGTATCGTGTAACAGGGTCAGATCATATGTACACAATAAACTAAATTTAGAATGAGATAGTCTTGAAAATAAAACCAGACACCGATTTTGACACCCATGATTTAAGCATGATCCTGACACAGAGCATAATTATGTCAGTTATGCAACCTTATTAGTTCATCCAGTAAAACATGGAACTTACTACATTTTCAGAAGCACAGTGCATAGATGCGTGACCATACAATGCCTGTGGTTTTCTGTCAAACAACCAGGTATAAATAAAAGGTACTCAGCAGATGGTGACATCCAGACTCAAGGAACCTACTGCCTGTCTTCCTCTAATCAGTTCACTCCTGACGACATGTGTTACTATGGGAGCTATTATGGAGGTCTAGGCTATGGCTATGGTGGTCTAGGCTGTGGTTATGGCTGTGGCTATGGTGGTCTAGGCTGTGGCTATGGCTGTGGCTATGGCTGTGGCTATGGTGGCTATGGTTATGGCTGCTACCGCCCACTGTGCTGTAGAAGATACTGGTCCTATGGCTTCTATTAAAGAATGTCTGTATCTACCCAACCTGTTGACTGAAAGTGCTTTCAAGAATTTTCACATGATGCACTCAAAAATGTCTTCAAAAACACTAAATTTATACCAGAATATCTGAAAAATAATTGAAACACAACATGGCCATCTAATGTTTCACCTTAGGTTGGTCAGTCATCATCAACAAAAAATGTTTATAAAAGCATTTATCTTAATAATGCTTTTAAAAGGGTTTTTAACAATAACTCAACATTTGTATAAAAATATTTGAATTATCAAGTAAATAAAAGCATAAACAGAACAAAACAATTTCTGTATGTTTTGTGTATTTGTATCTGCCTGATCACATGAGAGGTTGGAAAAGTAGGAGGGAAGTAAAGAAGAGTAAGATATTTCAGAAGATGGACATGGAGAATAAACAGGGAAAGAAAGAAGAGTGGAGGAGAGGAGGTTATGGGGAGAGAGAAAAATAAACCCATCCTCTTGGCATACATCTGTGGATGGACATTTCATGTTGACTTGACTTTTATAAAAAATATGACAATAAACTTTGTAGTGGACATTTTACTTATAATGAAGAAATTATTTAATTTAAAATTTTTAAATTAGGTGAAAATTAATTACAATGAATTTTTTTCTTTTCTTTCTTTTTTTTTTTTTTTTTTTTTTTTTTTTTTTTTTTTAGGTTTTTTCGAGACAGGGTTTCTCTCTATAGCCTTGGCTGTCCTGGAACTCACTCTGTAGACCAGGCTGGCCTGAACTCAGAAATCTGCCTGACTCTGCCTCCCAAGTGTTGGGATTAAAGGCGTGCGAAACCACCACCAGGCTTACAATGAATTTTTAACACATTCATCTTAACACTTCCCCTTAACATACATTTAAGTCAACATTCTATTGCTGTGAAGACATATCATGACCATATCAATTCCTAAAAAAGAAACCATTTAAATGGGACTCATGTGTAGTTTCAGATGTGTAGTCTTATCATAAGGGGAAGTATGGTGACCTGCAGGCAGACACAGTGATAGAGAAGTGATAGATAAGAGTTCTAGCTGGGCGGTGGTGGCGCACGCCTTTAATCCCAGCACTTGGGAGGCAGAGGCAGGCGGATTTCTGAGTTCGAGGCCAGCCTGGTCTCCAGAGTGAGTTCCAGGACAGCCAGGGCTATACAGAGAAACCCTGTCTCGAAAAAAACCAAAAAAAAAAAAAAAAAAGAGTTCTAAATCTGGATCTGGCACTGAAAAGGAGATTCTGTTTTGTATGGGCTTTGAAACTTCAAAACCCATCCCCAGTGATGCACTTCCTCCAACTAGGCCAGATCTCCTACTCCTTTCAAATAATGTCAGACCCTCCTGACCAAGTATTCAACTCTCTGAGTCTATGTGGCCATTGTCATTGAAACCATCACATTCCACTCCCTGGATGCTTATAGTCAAATGATAATGTAAAATACATTAGGTCCATCTTCAAAAATCCCGATAGACTATCACAATCTCAACACTGTTTAAAAATCCAAAGTTCAAAGTCTCTTTTTGAGACTCAAGGCAATCTCTTAGCTGTAACACCTTTGAGAGCAAAATAAAAAGCAGATCACATATTTTCAACATACAGTTGCACAGAATATACCTTACCATTCTAAAAGGGAGAGAAGTGGTTATGTTTGGAAACACTGTACAAAAGGAAGTCAAACACCAGACGGGAAAATTCTAAACTCTTCATACTCATGTATGAAGAACTCTCTAGATCTCAATCTCCTTTCAGCTCTTTTGACTTAAACAGACTTCTTTCTCTTGGGCAGGTTCTATACTCAGTCTGGAGCTCTCCTCTATAGGAATCCCAAAACTCTGGTATCACCAACACTGTGGGGTCTCCCATACAATTTATGCTTCCTATGCTCCAATTCAGGGACCCGTCTATTACATAACTGGCTTTAGCAGTGTTTCTTAGCTGAGAAGAAAAAATCCAAAATACCTTTCATGCATCCTTGACTCTAAGGCCAGAACTACATACCCAAAACTCTCAAGCTACACTGCTTGATGGATTTGAAACTTGGCCCCCTTATTCAATTATACTTCAACAAGTTTCTATTTCTGATTATTTTCCTTTACTGCTTAGATTTTCTTTAATTTCATTTCACAAATTAGAAGTTTGGCTGGTGGCATCTTTCTCTAAGGTTAACACTTTTTTGTTTGCATTTAGCATCAGGTTTTGATTAAAACATTTATCACCTTCACCACTTGCATCACTTTTTTGTAAAGCATAAAAGTTAAAATAATAACTATGTGACAGTAAAGACTAGATTCTCTTGAAATCTCTTCTGCCAATACCAATTACCCCAAAGTCTTGAATTTAGCCTCAGGTAGATATTCAGACAAAGACAAAAAGCAGTCACATTCTTTGCCAAACTATCACAGGAATGGCCTCTAAGTCATTTCTGAATATTATTCTTCTGGGAAATATCTTGAGCAAGGCAGTCATAAACCATATTGCTCTTATCACCACTATTTTCCATACTCATACCAAAAAGACCTATTAAGTGTCTCCTAAAGCATTCACCTGCTTATTGAATGCAAGGACTATACTCTGTGAACAAGCACCATGGTTAGGCCTGTCATATCAATACCCCAATTCTGATACCAACTTTTTTATAGGGGGGGATTCTAATAACATGGGACAACCACCAAGAACAGCAGAAGCAGTATAGTGGAGCCTACCCAAGCATAAAAGACAAGCTGTGTGTGGTGCAGAGGGCAGAGTGAGAAAAGTAATCCAGGACCTTAGAGGAGGTAAGAAGATTGGAAGTAGAGTCCAGACATTGCACAGTGTGTTATTTACACTAAATAGGTAAGATTATTTTACTTTTATCTTATTGCAACTATGTCCTAGTTCTTCCATTTTCAAATAAGAATTTATTTAATTTAATTTTATTATTACAAAAGCTCACAGTTAACAGATTTTTAACACTTAAAAGAGATTCTGGAAAAATACAAACCTTGTATATTTTAAGGGACTGAACTTCTAATGTTTGAATTGGTAGAAATGTTAATAATTTTAAAGATATTTATGAGTTTTTTGTTAGATATTGGGGATAAATATGTAAGGAGAGTTTGTGGTTTAGCAGACATGTGTTTGTCAAGTTGACATGGGTCAATTATACTAAGGGTTTGTATCAACTTGACAAAAACTGAAGCCATATGATAGAAGTGAGCCACTTCAGCACAGTTAAGAAAGTGACTTATGAAATAGCAAAGTAGGCCAGCTGTAGTGCATTTTATTATAAAGGAGGGGAATCGCCCACTCAGACTAGTGCCAACTCTGGACTTGTGGTCCTTGGTGCCATAAGAAATCAGGTTGAGAAATCAACGATGACCAAGCCTATAAGCAGTATCCCACCATGGCCTCCAAATCAACTCCTGCTCTTAGCATCCTGCCCTATTTGATTACCTGTCCTAACTTCCTTCAATGATGAACAGTGATGAGAAAGTTTAGCCAAATAAATCCTTTTCTCCTCAACTTGTATGGGTCATGGTGCTTCCTATACCAATAAGGACTCTAAGACAGCATCTCTCTTCCCAACCAAATTTGAGATTAGTATTGTTGTTTAATACCACTCCCTCAGTCTAATTTGTATTACCCATCTTACCTGCTAAATAAAGTCTGATGTATATGTGGTCAGCCTAACAGAAAGGACATCATTAAGAAAAAAAGATTTATATAAGTAAAAAATGCTAAAGGCCCATTAGCTACAAATGATCCACCGTCTTTAATTTGCCTTGCTTAGCTTAACATAATGATTGGTAGCATGCATTTTCTATGAAGAAAATAATTTCAAGAATAAACTAGGATATAGAATCATGTATCCTGATCATGGATTGAAGAATTACTAAAAAGAAAAATAGTAGGTTTGCTAAAACAATGTACAGATTTCATGAAATCAACATAAACATTCCAATTGTATTCTGAACAGAACTACACAGTACAATTCTAATGATCAAATGAAGGCACAGGATCACTCTAAGAGCAAAAACAAACAGCAGAAAGAAAAATATTGGAACAACCATAGGATCTGGTCCCAAATTATTCCACAGAAGCTTAGTAATAAAATATAAATTAAATAATAATGGTACAAAAAATGAGAAATTGAATAAGATTTAAGAAGATGGAAAGATTTACTATGCTCATGGAACAGTAGAATTAACATACAATAGTAAAAATATATGAAAGAATATAGCTGAGTAGAATAAATTTAAAAGAAATTCAAAATATGCATATGCATATTGTCATTAAGTTACTAATAATATAACCAATGACCAAATCAATTTTCATCACAAATACTTAGGGAATACAAATAATTTTACAATACAAAGCAAAGCAAGGAAAACAAAAAGACATTTCCAGTATGGAATACTGCAAAACAGACATAAACAGGAGAGAGATATTTCAGTAATTTGTATTGTGACACAGTAAAGATTCATGAGTATTAAATAAACTAAATATAGAATAAGGTATTGTCTTGAAACTAGATCAAGATTTCCATGTTAAAGCTTCATGATCTGACCTTGGGCTCCTAACATATGAGCGCAATTATCTCAGTTATGCAGCATTGTTTGGCCAATAAACGATGGCAACCTGATGTTTTCAGAAGCATAGTAGAGGCATGTGTGATGTCATAATGCCTGTGGGTTTTGTCACCAAACATCCAGGTGTATAAAAGGCACTTGGCAGATGGTTTCATCCAGACTCTAGAAACCTACTGCTTTATCTTCCTCTGAACACTCCACTCCTGAAACCATGTGTTATTATGGCAGCTACTATGGAGGCCTGGGCTATGGCTATGGTGGTCTAGGCTGTGGTTATGGCTGTGGCTATGGCTGTGGCTATGGTGGCTATGGCTATGGCTGCTGCCGCCCACTGTGCTGTAGAAAATACTGGTCTTATGGCTTCTACTGAGGACATTATGCAGATACCCAACCTTTCTGACCAGAAGGGCTTCCAAGTGTTTTTACACTAGGAACTCAAAAATGTCTTCAAAAATTCTAACTATAGAACAAAATATATTAAATATAATGGAAGTATACCACGGTCACCTAATTTTACCTCTGAATTTGGACTGTGATGATGTTTTATGTTATCTTCATCATACTCTGTAAAATTATTTTAAATTTAACTCTTAACCTATGTTTTAAAAATGTTTATCATCAAATAACTAAATGAATAAACTGTACAAAAAATTTATGCATATTCTTTGCTTTTGTCTTTGTGACTTGTGACATGGTATTTGTGGGAAAGTGTGAGGGGAGTAAAAGAGAAGATTTGTAAGAAGATGGACAAGAAGAGAAACAGGGAGGGGAATGAGGAGAAGGTGAAGAAGATTTCCCACCAGGCCACGTTCTTGAGCTGGTGCAGTCCATCTGGCAGGCTCTTGTGATTTTTCTCCCAGCTATTTACAACATATCACTCACATGCAACTCTTTACACACCCCCACAATCATTCATCCAGATAGCACATCTCACTCACAAGCAACTCTTTACACACCCCCACAATCATTCATCCAGATACTGCCTAGGACCCGGTAAGTAAAGCATGACTCTTAAAGCTTTAATATCCAATAAAATTTATATAATAAGAAGACCACACTTTACAAGAAGCCAGTACAATAATTTCAGAACCAAATAATAAAGACAATATTTTAACCCAATTAATCTATTTTGTAAAAAACTTTGTTTGCTAGTATAACCACTCAAGATCTGACTCTTCATCATCCTCTGATTCCATGATGATCTCCTCTCTCCTCCTGTACTCTTTGGCCTCTTTCCTCCTCCAACTCTATGTAGTGTACCTATTTCTTTAAGACTCAGTAAGTTTTGTCTCTGTATAAAAGGCAGTGTGACTGCTAGATCATCTGTCATTTCCCTGTATGTTTGGAAACATGCCACATGCTATTTCTTTCATAGCTACACCAAGTTACATTTCCATCAACAACAGGGAAGGATGTCCTCTTCTCTACATGCTTTGTAACATCGATCTTTCCTCTGTACAATATTAACTATATAACAGTTGTGAGCTGAAATATCTTGTTTTCAATTTGTATCACTGAGATATTAGGAGAAAAGAACATTACTGTATCCATTTGATACATTCCTTTGAAAAACACCTTTTCTAAATCTCAACTTCTTTTAGCATCCACTTATATTCTTTTGGCTTGTCAATTTATCTATGTATATCACTCTCAACTTATATTTCTGAGTTAATCCCTTCCTAATATACTCATTTTCTTATCAGGATCTCTGAAAAGTTTTCTATTTCAATGTTTTTTATGATTTGGTTTATAGTTCTGACATCATGTGTGTGTGTGTCTTCCATGTGTCCATGTGTATGTATATGTGTATGTGTGTGCAGGATTATAGGTTAGTGTGTCCTTGTGGGAGGGTTTAATTTGGGGGCTTCAACCTTTCTCATTTGTTCATTACCTTATTACTGAGGTAGAAACATGTAAGCTTGTATCTGGAATTCTTGTTAGTCTGGCTATCCATCTGATTCCACTTAATTTGCCAGGTTTAATGATGGGATAACACACTCAACTAGTCTTTAAGAAGTTTGTTTTTGGGTATCATGATATTATCTCACAGACATTGGTCATTTTATTTAATTTTTCTTCATCTTTCTCCACACTACCTTCAACTACCCCTCCTCTACTTTCATCTCTCATGCATAATATTACTTGCTTGTTTATCTATTCTATTTATAACTTCTCCTAGTGCCTTTTAGTTTCATGAGATATTCCACAAACACACATAGCACACATACACACACACACACACAATTCAAATGTTGGTTCTATATGTGACCTATGCCTTGAAGCATTTGTCTTACTTTTAAATATTTTATAAAAATGTTTTATATGTAAAAATTCTGTATTAGAAAAATTAATTACAGTGATTTTGGATACATTCATCTCAACTCTTCCCTTTATCATACATCTCCATCAATGTTCTATTGCTGTGAAGATGAATCAAGACCACATCCAAAAAAGAAAACATTTAATTGAGACTTGTGTGCAGTTTCAGAGGTGTAGTCCTATTTCATCATGAAAAGAAGCATGATGGCACCCAGGCAGACATAGTGATGAAGAAATAACTGAGAGTTTTAAATATGAAACTGCAGGCAGCAGGAGAAGGAAGACTCTGGGTTTTGCATGGTCTATTGAAACTTCAAAGCAAACACCATTGATCCAAAAGTCTTAAATTCAGTCTCAGATAGATTTTCAAAAAAGAAGTCACATTGTTTGCAAAAATACCACAAGAATGGTATCTATGTCATTTAATTATAGTCTTCTTCTCTGAAATCTCTTGAACTAGTTGGTCATAATCCATATTTCTCTTGGCACCACTACCTTCCACACTTCTAATAAGGGGCTCTTAAAACATTCACCTGTTTTGCCAACCCAAATTCTATATTCTATAAGCAAGCACCAAGGATAAGCCTGCCATATTGTTACCCAACTACTGATATCAATGTTTTTGGGGGATGAGGGTGAAGATTTCACTACCATAGGACAACCAATAAGAGCAGCAGGAGGGGTGAAGTGGAGCCTGCCTATGCATAGAAAACAAGCAGCAGCTGTGTGTGCTGCTGAGGGCAGTGTGGGAGAAGGGACCCAGGTGTTTAGAGGAGCTAAGAAAACTGAAAGTAGATTCTAGATATTGGACAGTATGTTATTTACACTATTGGCAGATTATTTTTGCTTTTTCTTATTGTGACTATGCTCTGGTTCTTACCAATTCAAATTAGAATATATTCAGTTTAATTTATTTCTGACAGTAACCCATAGTTGACATATTTTAAATTTTTCAAAGAGATTCTGGATTTTAAAAAAGATTGTATATATTAGAGGTACTAGATATTTAATGTTTTTGAATCTGTAAAAACATTGGGTACTTTAAGGTTATTTGTGGTTTTATTTATCTTGGGGATAAATATGGAAAGAGAGTTTGTGTTTTGTTGTTGTTTGTCAGGTTGACATGGATCAACCTGGAGAGTTTGTATCAATTTGACACAAATTCAAGTCCTATGATAGGAGTGATCAAATTCAGCACACTTAAGTAAGTGACCCCATAAAACAGGAAGGTAGGCAAGCCTGTAGGGAATTTTATTAATTAGTTATTGATGAGGGAGGGACATGGCCAGTTCAGAGTAGTGCCAACTCTGGACTTGTGATCCTGGATGGTATAAGAAATTGGGTTGAGTAACCCAGGATGAGCAAGCCTGAAAAGAGTACTCTATCATGGCTTTACATCAGCTCCTGCCTCCAGAATACTGCCCCGTTTGAATTTCTGTCTTGTCATCCTTCAGTGATGAACAATGGAGAAGTTTAAGACAAATAAACACTTTCCTCCTCAATGTGCTTTTGGTCATGGCATTTTACCATAGCAATGAGAACTATTAAAACACCAACTCTCTTCCCAACCAATTTTAAGATTGCTATCTGTTATATAATTTCCCCAAGATCTAATTGGTGTTGTCCAGCTGCTTTTCTGCTAATTGGAGAATTATCTAGTATGTGGTCTGTCTAAGGAAGGTGACATCATTAACAAAGCCTGATGTTTAAACATGTATAAAATAGTAAAGGTATGTTAGCTACTAGTGGTAAAGGTACCACCTTCTTCCATTTGCCTCATGTTGTTTAACAGAATGATCAGTAACATCATTTTTTATTAGATGTTTTCTTTATTTTAAATTTCAAATGATATCTACTTTCCCAGTTTCCCCACTAAAAGTAAAAAAATATGTATTCCCTCCTCCTTCTCCCTGCTCACTAACCCACCCTCTCCTGCTTCCTGGCGCTGGCATTCCCATACACTGAAGCATAGAAACTCCTCAAGACCAAGGGCCTCTCCTGACACTGATGACTGACTAGGCCATCCTCTGCTACATATGCAGATGGAGCCATGAGTTCCACCATGTGTACTCTTTGGTTGGTGATTTAGTCCCTGGGAGCTCTGAGGATACTAGTTAGTTCATATTGTTGTTTGTCCTAAGGGACAGCAAAACCTGCAACTCCTTGGGTCCTTTCTCTAACACCTTCATTGAGGATCCCGTGCTCAGTCCAATGGATGGCTGTATTAGTCAGGTACTGTCAGAGCCTCTCAGGAGACAGCTATATTAGGCTCCTGTCAGCCAGCACTTTCTGGTATCCACAATGGTGTCTGGGTTAGATGACTGAATATTAGAAGGATTCCCAGGTTGAGCAGTCCCTGGATTGCCCTTCCTTCAGCCTCTGCTCTATAGTTTGTCCTTGTAACTCCTTCCATGGGTATTTTGTTCCCCCTTCTAAGAAGGACCAAAGTATCCACACTTTGATCTTCCTTCTTCTTGAGTTTCTTGTGGTTTGTGGAATATATTTTGGGTATTCCGAGTTTCTAGATTAATATCCACTTATCAGAGAGTGCATATCACGTGTGTTCTTTTGTGATTGGGTCACCTCACTCAGGATGATATTCTCCAGATCCATCCATTTCCCTAAGAATTTCATAAATTCATTGTTTTTAACAGCTGAGTAGTACTCCATTGTGTAGATGTACCAAATTTTCTGTATCCATTCTTCTGTTGAGGGATATCTGGGTTGTGTCCAGTTTCTGGCAATTATAAATAAGGCTGCTATGAACATAGTGGAGCATGTGTCCTTATTACATGTTGGAGCATCTTCTGGGATACCCAGTAGTGATATTGCTGGGTCCTCTGGTAGTACTATGTCCAATTTCCTGAGGAAATGCCAAACTGATTTCCAGAGTGGTTGTACCAGCTTACAATTCCACTAGTAATGAATGAGTGTTCCTCTTTCTCCACAACCTCTCCAGCATCTCCTGTCACCTGAGTTTTTGATCTTAGCCATTCTGACTGGTTGTGGTGGAATCTCAGGGTTGTTTTGATTTGCATTTCCCTGATGAGTAAGAATGTTGAACATTTCTTTAGGTGCTTCTCGGCCATTTGGTATTCCTCAGTTGAGAATTCTTTCTTTAGCTCTATACCCCATTTTTAATAGGGTTATTTGACTCTCTGAGGTCTAACCTCTTTGTATATATTGGATTTTAGCCCTCTATTGGATATAGGATTGGTAAAGATCTTTTCCAAATCTGTTGGTTGCCATTTTGTCCTATTGACAGTGTCCTTTGCCTTATAGAAGCTTTGTAATTTTATGTGGTCCCATTTGTTAATTCTTCATCTTAGAGCATAAGCTATTGGTATTCTGTTCAGGAAATTTTCTCTTGTAGCCATGTGCTCGAGGCTCTTCTCCACTTTCTTTTCTATTAGTTTCAGTGTATCTGATTTTATGTGGAGATCCTTGATCCATTTGGACTTGAGCTTTGTACAAGGAGATAGAAATGGATCAATTTGCATTTTTCTACATGCTAACTGCCAGCACCATTTGTTGAAATTGCTGTCTTTTTTCCAGTGGATGGGTTTAGCTCCTTTGTCAAAGATCAGGTGACCATAGTTGTATGGGTTCATTTCTGGGTCTTCAGTTCTATTCCATTGATCCACCTGCCTGTCACTGTACCAATACCATGCACTTTTTATGACAATTGCTTGTAGTGTAGCTTAAGATCTGGGATGATGATTCCACGAGAGGTTCTTTTATTGTTGAGAATAGTTTTTTGTATCCTAGGTTTTTTGTTATTTCAGATGAATTTGCAAATTGCTCTGTAGAGTTGAGTTGGAATGTAGATGGGGATTGCATTGAATCTGGAGATTACTTTCAGCAAGATGGCCATTTTTACTATATTTTCCTTCCAATCCATGAGCATGGTGGATCTTTCCAACTTCTGAAGTCTTTTTTGATTTCCTTCATCAGAGACTTGAAGTTCTTGTCATACAGATTTTTTACTTGCTTAGTTAGAGTCACACCAAGGTATTTTATATTATTCATGACTATTGTGAAGGGTGTTGTTTCCCTAATTTCTTACTCAGCCCATTTATCCTTTGTGTAGAGGAATGCCTCTGATTTGCTTGAGTTAATTTTATATCCAGTTACTTTGCTGAAGTTGCTTATCAGGTTTAGGAGTTCTCTGGTGGAGTTTTTGGGGTCACTTAAGTATACTATCTTATCATCAGCAAATAATGATTATTTGACTTCTTCCTTTCCAATTCGTATCCCTTTGATCTCGCTTTTTTGTCTAATTGCTCTGGCTGGGACTTCAAGTAGAATATTGAATAGGTAGGGAGAGAGTGGGCAGCCTTGTCTAGTCCCTGATTTTAGTGGAATTGCTTCATTTCTCTCCATTTAGTTTGATGTTGGCTACTGGTTTGTTGTATACTGCTTTTACTATGTTTAGGTATGGGCCTTGAATTCCTGATCTTTCCAAGACTTTTGTCATGAATGGGTGTTGGATTTTTTCAAATGATTTCTCAGCATCTAATGAGATGATCATATGTTTTTTTCTTTAAGTTTGTTTATGTAGTGGATTATGTTGATAGACTTCCATATATTGAACCATCCCTACATCCCTGAGATGAATCATACTTGATCTTGATGGATAATCATTTTGATGTGTTCTTGGATCCAGTCTGAAAGAATTTTTGTATTGATATTCATAAGGGAAATTGGTGTGAAGTTTCCTTTCTTCATTAAGTCTTTGTGCGGTTTAGGTATCAGAGTAATTGTGTCCTCAAAGAACAAATTGGGTAGAGTACGTTCTGTTTCTATTTTGTGAAATAGTTTGAGAAGTATTGGTATTAGGTCTTCTTTGAAGGTCTGACAAAACTCTGCAGTAAACCCATCTGTTCCTGGGCTTTTTTTTTTTTTTTTGGTTGTGAGACTATTAATGACTGTTTCTATTTCATTAGCAGATATGGGAATGTTTATATTGTGTATCTGATCTTGATTTAACTTTGATAACTGGTATCTGTCTAGAAATTTGTCCATTTCATCGAGGTTTTCCAGTCTTGTTAAGTATAGACTTTTGTAGTAGGATCTCATAATTTTTTGGATTTCCTCAATTTTTGTTGTTATGTATCCCTTTTCATTTCTTTTTTTATTATTATTATTTTATTTTAGATATTTTCTTTATTTACATGCAAATTTCTCCATCCCCAGTTTCCCCTCCAAAAAACAAAGAAACAAACAAAAACAACAAAAACAAACCCCTGTTGCCTCCCCCTTCCCCATGCCTGCCACCCCGCCCTCTCCCACTTTCTAGCCCTGGCATTCCCCTACACTGGGACTCAGAACCTTCACAGGGCTGAGGTCCTCTCCTCCTATTGATGATCGATTTCACAATCCTCTACCATACACATGCTGCTTGAACAATCAGACCCCTCCATGTGCAGTCCTTGGTTGGTGGTTGAGACCCTGGGAGCTCCGAGGGTACTAGTTAGTTCATATTGTTGTTCCTCCTAAGGGGCTACAAATCCATCAGCTCCTTTGGTCCTTTCTCTAATTCCTTCACTGGGAACCCTGTACTCAGTTCAATGAATGGCTGTGAGCCTCTACATCTGTGTTAGTCAGATACTGTCAGAGCCTCTCAGGAGATAGCTATATTTAGGCTGGCTTGTCCTTCCTTCAGTCCCTGCTCATTAGTTAATCTCTGCAACTCCTTCCATGGGTATTTGGTTCCCCCTTTGAAGAAGGAATGAAATGTCCACCTTTTGGTCTTC
>NW_022196894.1:86667797-86676253 GCF_008632895.1 Mastomys coucha
CCTGTTCCTCCAAGCTGGCTGCTCTGGTCTTAGAAACTCACCAGAGAGGAAATGGCGGCTCTTGCCCGGGTCTCTGGCTTAAGGCGTTCCCTGGAGATAGGCCCTCCACTTGCAGGGAGGGGGCAGAGAAGGAAGCTGATCCTCCTCTGTCACTCAGAAGCTGAGAGGATCGTGTCCCTGCTGCCACGTGGCTCCCCTGGGAGTCGTGGGGCCTGTGCCTCCGGGCTGGCTGCTCAGGTCTCAGAAACTCACCCAAGAGAAAATGGCGGATCTTGCCCGGGTCTCTGGCTTAAGGCGCTCTCTGGAGGTAGGCCCTCCACTTGCAGGGAGGGGGCAGAGAAGGAAACTGATCCTCCTGTCACTGGGAAGCTGAGAGGATCGTGTCCCTGCCGCCTTGCTGATCCCATAGTCGTGGGGCCTGTGCCTCCCGGCCGGCTGCTCCAGTATCAGAACCTCACCCGAGAGAAAAATCCCTTTTCATTTCTGATTTTGTTAATGTGGATATTGTCTATGTGCCCTTTGGTTAGTCTGACTAAGGGTTTATCTATTTTGTTGATTTTTTTTTCAAAGAACCAACTCCTGGTTTGGTTGATTCTTTGTATAGTTCTTTTTGTTTCCATTTGGTTTATTTCAGCCCTAAGTTTGATTATTCCCTGCCTTCGAATCCTCTTGGGTGAATTTGCTTCATTTTGTTATAAAGTTTTTGATGTGCTATGAAATTGCTGATGTATGCTCTCTCCAGTTTCTTTTTGGAGGCACTTAGGGCTATGAGTTTTTCTCCTAGGATTGCTTTCATTGTGTCCCATAAATTTGGGTATGTTGTGGCCTAATTTTCATTAACCTCTAGAAAGTCTTTAATTTATTTCTTTATTTCTTCCTGGACCAAGTTATCACTGAGTAGCGTGTTGTTAAGCTTCCACGTGTATGTGGGCTTTCTATTGTTTATGTTGTTATTGAGGAGCAGCCTTAGTCCATGGAGATCTGATAGGACACAAGGAATTATTTCAATCTTCTTGCATCTGTTGAGGCCTGATTTGTGACCAATTATATGGTCAATTTTGGAGAAGGTACCATGAGGTGCTGAGAAGAAGGTATATCCTTTTGTTTTAGGATTAAAAGTTCTATGAATATCTGTTAAATCCATTTGTTTCATAACTTCTGTTTGTTTCACTGTGTCTTTCTTTAGTTTCTGTTTCCATGATCTGTCCATTGTAGAGAGTGGGGAGTTGAAATCTCCCACTATTATTGTGTGTGGTACAATATGTGCTTTGAACTTTAGTAAAGTTTCTTTTATAAATGTAGATGCCCTAGTATTTGGATCATAGAGGTTCAGAATTGAGAGTTCATCTTGTTAGATATTACCTTAATGAATATGAAATGTCCTTCTTTATCTTTTTTGATCACTTTAGGTTGAAAGTCAATTTTATTTGATATCAGAATGGCTACTCCTGCTTGTTTCTTGGGAACATTTGATTGGAAAATTGTTTTCCAGACTTTTATTCTGAGGTAGTGTCTGTCTTTGTCACTGAGGTGGGTTTCCTGTATGCAACAAATATTGAGTCCTGTTTACGTACTCAGTCTGATAGTCTATATCTTTTTATTGGGGAACTGAGACCATTGTTACTAATAGATATTAAGGAAAAGTAATTGTTACTTCCTGTTATTTTTGTTGTTAGAGTTGAAATTCTGTTCATGTGGCTATCTTCTTTTAATTTTGATGGAAGTTTACTTTCTTGTTTTTTCTAGGATGTACTTTCCCTACTTGAGTTGGAGTTTTCCATTTTTTATCCTTCGAAGGGCTGGATTTGTGGAAAGATATTGTGTAAATATGGTTTTGTCATGGAATACTTTAGTTTTTCCATCTATGGTAATTGAGAGTTTTGCTGGGTATAGTAGCCTGGACTAGCATTTGTGTTCTCTTAGAGTCTGCATGACATCAGCCCAGAATCTTCTGACTTTCATAGTCTCTGGTGAGAATTCTGATTTCATTTTGATAGACCTGCCTTTATATGTTACTTGACATTTTTCCCTTACTGCTTTTAAAATTCTTTCTTTGTTTAGTGCATTTGGTGTTTTTATTATTATGTGACTGTAGTAATTTCTTTTCTGGTCCAGTCTATTTGGAGTTCTATAGGCTCCTTGTATTTTCATGGGCATCTCTTTCTTTAGGATAGGGAAGTTTTCTTCTATATTTATGTTGAAGATATTTACTAGCTAATGAGGCCATAAATCCTGGCATAGTGGGGTATGGGTCCCCTCTCTATATATTCTCAGACTCTGAAATACACTTTGGACCTTGTTCAGATTCATTTGACTTGGTCATTATTTCTCTAGCGTCCAGATTCCCCCCTTTCTTCCAGGCCTCTGCCTTTCTTTCAGGAACCCAGTTTGTGTAATTGCTGGTGGTTACAAGTGGCACCCAAGAAGGTGGGACCTGAACACAAGAGGGTCGACAGAGGGCAACACTGTCTTGGATGGAGCTCCACAGAAAAATGGAAAAAAGATGGTACCCAACACAGGTAAACTCATAGTATTGGTGCTAGTGCTGATCTTAAATTTTATCATTTTGAAAGTGTTGCTATAAGGTGTTAAAGGATATGGGCTAAGCTGAGATGGTACTGGCCCAATGCTGATCTCACTTAGGGGTTGACAGTGATGATTAGGATTGGAAACTTCAAACAGACAGTTTTCTGTAGTAAAGAACTACATTAGGTGAGAAGCATAGAACATAAATAAAATAAAAAATAAAATAAAAATAGTAAAATACAAAAATATACATGTATATATAAGTGTATATATCCCTCTCACACACACACATATACATATATATATATATATATGTGTGTGTGTGTGTGTGTGTGTGAGAGAGAGAGAGAGAGAGAGAGAGAGAGAGAGAGGGATATATACAAATGACATGAGAAAGAAAGATCAAAAGAGAAAGAAAATGGATTTCAGAGCTATCCTAGAGACAGAGAGAAACTGAAAGAGGTCTGTATTTCTCTATGGCTCATACAAGAAAAATCCCTGGTCTTGATTACATCAAATCTTCTACCTTCTCTGTGTTATAGTCAGTACACTGATATGCCTACATGTCAATTTATGTCTGTTTTTGCCTTGTCATCTGAATGATTGTTGTACTATGTTTCATGTTAAAAAGGAAAAAATGTTTTAAAACCTTATCTGCTGGCTGTCCATCTTTTGATTCAATCTCAGGGTGCACAATGGAGGCTGATTCAAGTTGCACCCCACCTTTAACCAGGAGACACAAACAGCAAAGGGAAATCCTGCTTAGAAGCTGCTTTTCAGGAGGGGGGGGGGAGTCAACAGCTTAATTCCTAAGGCAAATAAACTAACAGCTCCTTCTTCCTAGAAAAACCTCTGCAAATGTGATTATTAGGTTCATTAAATGACAAAGTGCTTTTTCTCTCAAAATTTTAACTAGAAAAAAATAAAAATTCCTTGATTGGTCTGCATTTATAAGATTTGTGTAGCTACTTCATTTGATTTCTGACTAGTCTTAAATGTATAAAAATGTTCTGCATGATTATTGGCTTATAGGTTATTGGCTATGGTAAAAAGTTGTAACTTTGGTAACAGAAAGTTGGCTTAAAACTGGTAACTCAGGGTTAAATTCATTTTTTTTTTTTTTTTTTTTTTTTTTTTTTTTTTTTTTTTTTTTTTTTTTTTTTTTTTTTTTTTTTTTTTTTTTGGTTTTTCGAGACAGGGTTTCTCTATGTAGCCCTAGCTGTCCTGGAACTCACTCTGTAGACCAGGCTGGCCTCGAACTCAGAAATCCTCCTGCCTCTGCCTCCCAAGTGCTGGGATTAAAGGCGTGCGCCACCACTGCCCGGCTGTAAATTCATTTTTAATAACTGCTGTAATAACCGGTGTGGGTGATCCCATTCTCGAAGAACCAAAAAGAGACCACGGCAAAAGCATGAGGTTAATTTATTAATTGAAGCTGGTATACCAGGGTCATCTCTGTAATGGTGACCAGACAGAGAAACCAAGAGGAAACAAGGCTCTAAGCTTTTACCATTTCAGAACAGAATTTTACACCTTACAAAGTTACAATTTACAACAATATACAATTGTAAAGTTATAATTTACACTTTATCTTGTTCATTGTTCTTTTGTTTCTATTGATCTTTCCTCCTGGTTAGGATAAGACACCTGTGACCCTCAGGAGGGGTGGGGGAGATCCTCTCTCCCAGGGAATGTCTCTTGGAAACTTTCATTCTTTGAGGATGGATGTTTGTTTGGTAAACTCTTCTAAAAACCTCCTTTGTCTTAAAGATAAGTGGACTTCCTTGCTGTCTGGCATCTTTATGGGGTATCTCCGTTTGGCTCAATTTCTACATTACACATGGCATGAGCCAGCCAAGAAACCAGGCCTCTAAAGATACTTCTAATTTGACATAATATTCTAAATTGAGATAATATTTTATGCAATTCTTATCCTAGAAACTAGGCATATAAGAGATAAGATTTAAAACAATATCTCTTTATTGAAGCATTAAAAGTTGCACTATCATACATATATATGTAATAATTGATGGCCAAACATTGTAACTTGACAATAATACTTTGGTATTAATTTTAAAGAAAATAGATAGTTTAAAATTGGATTTTGCTCTCCAAAAGGTTATGGTTATGCCTTAATATTACAAAAGAAACTTAAAAGGTATGGTTAAAATTGCCAGTGTTTCATTGGCTGCAGTTTACAGTTTGATCACAAGCTCAAGATTCTTAACTCACCTATAGTTTGTAATTAAGATGATTGCTAGGGTAATAATAGTTAAAGACAACTGTGGCCTGTATGGGCCCAATGCCCCTTTTACATAAACTTTATTAGATACAGTGATAAAAGCAAAATTTTACCCCCAAGATTAAGATAGGAGATTTCAGCAAAAATTTATTAAAAATAAAAACAGCTAGTAAAATTTTCAGAGATGCCAGGCAAGTGGTAGTGCAGGCCTTTAATCCCAGCACTTGCTTGGGAGGCAGAGACAGGTGGATTTCTGTAAACGAGGCCAGCCTGGTCTACAAAGTGAGTTCCAGGACAGCCAGGGCTTTACAGAGAAACCCTGTCTTGAAAAACCAAACAAACAAAATTTTTTTTCAGAGACTCTCAAAAAGGGGTTACTTTTGTCTCATAAGTATTCTGATGCAGGTCTCTGTGGCCATCCAGCCATAGAAAGCAAGGACAGATTTATCTAGATATATTCGTATTTGTGTGGAAATTAGACTCTTACAATCAGAGTCTAGCTGTGTTTGCCTTACAGGAGATCACAGTACATACAAACAATGCTTTCTCAAGCACCTAGGTTATAAGAATGTTTTAAGCATAAACCAGCTTGAGACAGAGACAGGGACAGACAATAAAATTGCTCCTCTAGAATCTGTCCTCACTGCAGGAGGTGTAATCTAGAGGCCAAAACTCAGGCAGTATACTCAAAGTTACAAAAATATTTACATTTAAGATAATGCAAAGCACAGAGAGGCCTCAGCAAAGTTTGTGTGGCATTTCTTTTGTTTTGCAAACCCTGCCTAGCTAAACCTCAACTCTCCTTGCCTCCAGGCAATTATTTTTTAAGAGGAGACAGCATTATTTCTGATCTATTCAGGTGCTGTTCAAAATAAAGTTTAAATTCACAATTTGTGAACATCAATGAGGCTGTAAAATTTATTGAGGTGTTACAATCTGGCTGCCTACTTCATATAAAATCATTAAGTATTTAAAAGTTTTTTTCCTCTTTTTCCTGGTAATTTTAAAGACTTTGTTTCTAGTGAGTTTGCAATCAATTTTGCCTTTAAAAATGGCTAAAAGCCTTACATTATAATTTTTTTACATTACATTACATATAATTACATTATAATTTTTTTGTCTCTACTTCAGTAAAAGAAGCTAAGACTTTAACTTTTTCAGTGTATGTTGATTATTATCTAATCCTTCTAACAGGAAATTTTACTACCTTTGCTCTCTTACCATGAGCTTTAAAAATGAGTAGTTTCAAAGGCTAGATCTTTTTCAATATTTGGGCCTCAGTTATATCAAGAAAGTGAAAAGGAAAATAAAAGTCCAGCATGAGCTTGCCCATGTAAGCCTGCGATTGAAAGAGTTAAATCAAAGCAGAGGCAAGTGGCCAGGGACTGACAGGTCAGGAAGATATAAACCATAGAGATAGGGTAAAAATGCAGAGACATATCCATGGCCCAGGCCTACAAGGACGTGCTGGGGCGGACACTGACTAATGGGTCACCTGGTCCTCTTAGCACTCCCTTTTTAGGAATTTTCAACTCTTAACTACATTTAAAATAGCCAATCATGTATAGCCACACCAATTGCTTTGTTTCCCAAGACCTTTTTCCTATAAAAAGCCCTAACTCCTGGGCCTTGTGGTCGATTCCTGGTCTCCTGTGTGAGATTGGGGGTCGAACCGGAGCTCCGAAATAAAAATGCCTCATGTTTTTTACATCAAGATGGCCTGTCATGTTCTTTGGGTGCATGTCTCCCAGGACTTGAATGGGAACTCCCTACGGGGTCTTTCAAAAGTTATATCCAAAAAAATTATATCAAGAAAAAAAAGATGAATTGCTTACTTCAAATTACTTTTGTCTAAGGCCTTACCTTAAGCTCACCACAGAATTAGGCCTTTGTTTAAGTTATCAAAGGGAATACAAACTGGTGAGCAACAAAGAGCATTTGCAGAAAGTAAAAGAAGCTTCTGTAAACAATTGCTATAAATTGCAATCAAATGTTTGGTTTTTGTTACTCAATGTACCCACAGCAACTCTTTGACAAAAGAGAGCATTAATATAGATTCATCTTTTCTCATATCCAAAGTAAAGTTTTAACATCATATTATGAAATTGTTATAATGCTAATAAAGAAATATTTGATAAAATCATGAAAGTATTTTAGAAAAAAAATCTCTTAAAAACCTGATGAGACATCTATTTCTTTACTTCAAATAGCAATTAAATTGGTAATTGCAAAATATTTATTGATATTTAGCTTCTTCCATAGTAAAAAATTTTAAGCAAAAATAATAATTATCCAAAAGACAAACAGTTAAAATTTGCTTAAATACATGGTTTTATATTTCCTATAAATTTATATATACATCATATATATATATATATGTATACATATATATATGTATGTATACAGCCCTTCTATGGGAGAGAATTATATGTAAGTCAGATGTTTAGTCTCATGAACTTTCCCCTACTTCAGCACAAATAATTGAACTATGTGTTGTAGTCACTACATTTATGGTGCTAAAATCAAGCTTTAATTTGTATATTGATAGCCTATAAATATATACATATATATATGGGTTTATAATTGCTTATAATAATTTGAAAATTTAGAGAACAATTCTGATTTAAAAATTAAAAATAAAATATAAACATATGATTATTGATACCCTTTCAGGCTTCCTAGTTACAATTATCTTAGCATGAAAAGCAACAAAAAATGTAATTGGTCATTGCCTGAATTATATTTCTATATTTGATGTTCCTAATCAGATAAAAACAGATTATGTAACTGGCTATCATGGTCAAAAATTTGAGATGTTTTGTCAACAATTTAATATTATCCATAATACTGAGATTCCTTATAATTCTCAGAGATAAAAGAATTGTTAAATGTGCACACTGCAGTTTGAAAATTTGGTTTTTAATAGTAGAAGAGTGGGAATCATACCCTCAAAGTTACCAGAAGCATATCTTGCTTTTTACTTGTTTTAAATTTTTTTCAAACTGATGCTAAAGGCCAGGCTGCCACAGATCGCCACTGGCATCACTCTCTTCCAGTTCATATGCCATGATTAATTGGAGGGACCCACTAACTAACACATGGAATGGTCCAGATCCCATTTTAATATAGGGAAGAGGCTCTTTTGTGTCTTTTCACAAAAGAAGACAGAGCAAGATAGTTGCCTGAAATACTGGTTCATCTGGTGGATGCAGATCCTGAATCTTTTTAGTAAACATGCTTCCAACTAAAATAATGGCTAGACATTTTTACTAGCAAACAAAGTAGTCTCCAGTAATTTCCTGAGAGTTCACAGTTCCTTTGTGATTCTCAGAAGCCACTTCCCCCACACCTGGGTACAGACCTTGAGTCTGATTGTTGCTAATTTGCAAAGGAATTGAGTGCCTGGGACATCCTCACAGATAATGTTAATCTTGTTACTTTTAAAACTTTGACCTTGAATCACAAGCAGGTCAGTTACCAACATGCAGGCTCTACTTCAGAAAAGCTCAGATATAGCAGTTATTCATTGTGATTAAGAAAAGTATTAAATGCATATTATGGCTTTGGTCTGTATGAGAAAAAGGTGTGTTATGAGGGCCTGCAGTCAAAGATGTACCCCTGGACCAACTTAAGACAGAGTCATGTGCCAAGAGGCCGTGTTTATTTGTTTATTTTTATTAGATGTTTT
>NW_022196894.1:86676263-86681216 GCF_008632895.1 Mastomys coucha
AAATAAAATAAAATAAGAAAAAAATAAAATTAAATTAAAATAAAAATTAAACAATCTCCTGTTCCCTCTCCCCTCTCTGTGCACACCATCCTGCCCCCTCCTGCTTACTGGCTCTGGCATTCCCCTACACTGGGGCATAGAACCTTCACCGGGCCATGGTCCTTTCCTCCCATTGATGACTGGCTTAGCCATCCTCTGCTATATGCATGCTACTGGAGCCATGAGTTCCCCCATGTGTACTCTTTGGTTGGAGTTTTAGTCCCTGGGAGCTCTGAGGGTACTAGTTAGTTCATATTATTGTTCCTCCTAAGGGGCTGCAAACCCTTAAGCTCCTTGGGTCCTTTCTCTAGCTCCTTCAGTGGGGACCCTGTACATAGTCCAATGGATGGCTATGAGCCACTACTTCTTTATTAGTCGGTGAATTAGTCAGGGTTCTCTAGAGTCACATAACTTATGGTAGTCTCTATGTAGTAAAGGAATTTATTGATGACTTACAGTCTGTAGGCCAACTCCCAACAAAGGTCAGCAGCAGCTGTGAATGGAAGTCCAAGGATCTAGCAGTTGCTCAATCTCACAAGACAATCAGGTGAAGCAGAGCAAGCCTTCCTTCTTCCAATGTCCTTATATAGGTCTCCAGCAAAAGGTGTGGCCTAGATTAAAGGTGTGTGCCTTTAATCCCAGATGACCTTGAACTCATAGATCTTTGTATCTTAATCTTCTGGGATTCATAGCCACTATGCCTCAAGATCTCCATGCCAAGATTTAGGTCTGAAATTTGTATCTCTCAGCCTCCAGATTAGGGCCACAGGTGAGCCTTCTAATTCTGGATTGTAGTTCATTTCAGATATAGTCAAGTTGACAACCAGGAATAGCCACTACAGTTGGGTACTGTCAGAGCCTCTCAGCAGACAGCTATCTATATGAAACTCAAGAAGAAGGAAGACCAAAATGAGGATACTTAGTTCCTTCTTAAAAGGGGGAACAAAATACCCATGGAAGGTGTTGTAGAGGCTAATGAAGCAGAGACTAAAGGAAGGACAATTCAGAGACTGCTACACCTGGGAATCCTTCCCATATTCAATCATCAAATCTAGATACTATTGTGGATGCCAATAAGTGCTGGAGTCCATGTTTATCAATAATAAACATGAAAAGGCCCTGTTTGTGCAAATAAACACAAACAAGCTGCACATGACTTCGGGGACAGGTAAGAGAGAGAGCAGTAGACCCAGTTCTAAGAAAGATGGGGTCACCAGCCACCATAATTCCCAGGCAGGACTATGGTGCATATAAGTATATCTTCTGCCCCAGTCCAGCTAATTTTTAATAAATAAAAAGGGAGGAACTGTGACCTCCCACAGCCTCAAGCAGGCTGAACCAGACTTTGTCCTTGCCACAAGCAGCTAGCCCACCTAGGGTGGAGTCTTCCCCCTTAGGTGAGGTCTATTATTCATCCAAGTCTGCAACTTACCTATAGGAGTCATGCCTGCAGAGTTGCTTCACTGCCTTTGGGACAAAACAACAAGATGCTAATGAGGCCACAAGATCCTGGCATAGTAAGGGATGTGTTCTCTTCCTATATATTCTGACACTGAAAGACACATTGGACCTTGATCAGAGTCATTTGACCTGGTTTTGTTATTTCTCTCGCTGTCTATTCCCCACTTTCTTCCAGGCCCCTGCCTTTCTTTCAGGAACCTGGTTTGCCAACCTGCTGGCAGCTACAATTTTAGATCCAAATCTTGCTCTTCCAGCTTCTTGGGGTATCCAGAACTTGCTGTGGTGGGAGTACTAGATTCTGATGATGCCAAGTAGTCTTCTTTTCTGTTAATAAGATTCTTGTGTTCCCCTTTCACCATCTGTTAATCTCTGGTATTAGATGTTCTTGCTGTCTCTGGCTGGAGCTCGTTCCTCCAGTGATTCTGTAAGCCTGTGTCAGCACTTCTAAATCAGCTCTCCCCTGTTAAGACCCTTTCAAAGAGGGCTGTGGAGGAGCAGTTCTCCTAGGTTCATGGATGAATGAAGGACCCTGTACCAGTTGTTCTTCAGCTTCTGCAGCCTGTGCCTCTTGACTGGTCCTGTTTTAGAAAATCACCAGAGAGAAAATGGAGATCTCTCCTGAGTCCTGCGTCAGTGCACTCCCTGGAGACTAGCTCTCTGTTTGTGGGATAGGTACACAGAGGGCTATGGATCAGGTGTCCCTCCTAGTTATAGACTAAGGTAGAAGGATCCTATCCCAGCTACCCAGCCACTTCAGTGGCCTGTGCCTCCTGGCTGGACCTGCCTTGCCTTAATATCAGTTTTTAGAAGAAAATGATATGAAGAAAAATTTAGGATATGGAATGAAACAAACTCTTTAGAGAATGGAAAAATTAATGACAAGAAAATGAATGTGTCTGATGAACATATGTAAAGATTTCATGCAATATCCACAAAAAATCAAATTTTGTTCTGAACAGAACTAGACAGCACAATCCTAGTGAATATAGAAATGCAGAAGGTGACTCTAAGAGCAAAAAACAACATGAAGCAAAAAGGAATATGCTAGATCTACCACAGAATCTGATCTCACAATATGCCACACAATCAAAGTAACAAAAACTGAAAAGTAATGGCAAAAAAGTATACAAATAAATAATTGAAGAACATATCTCAAGATAGAAAGAAATACAAAGCTCATTTATCAGCATAATTAACATACCATAGTAAATATATATGACAAAATATGCTTACATGAGTCATCAACTTAAAATAACATGAGAAATGAACAGACCATTGTTTATCAGAAATACTTTGAAAATACATATTTATATTACAATAACACAGCAAAACAAAGAAAACAAAAAGATATAATCTGCACAGAGAACTACAAAACAAAAGACAGAAAGAGAAGAGAGAGATTTCAATGATTTGTGTCATGAGTATTAAAGAAACTAACTGTAGAATGAAGCATTGTCTTGAAACTAGATCCAGATTTTCACAATAAAGCTCCATGATCTGACCTTGGGATCCTAACATCTCATGAGTGCAATTATCTCAGTTATGCAGCGTTGTTTGGGCAGTAAATTCTGGAACCTCGATGTTTTCTGAAGAATAGTAGAGACATGTGTGATGTCATAATGCCTGTGGTTTTTGTCACCAAACCTCCAGGTGTATAAAAGGCCCTTGGCAGATGGTTTCATCCAGACCCTAGAAACCTACTGCTTCATCTCCCTCTGAACGCTCCACTCCTGAAACCATGTGTTATTATGGCAGCTACTTTGGAGGCCTGGGCTATGGCTATGGTGGTCTAGGCTGTGGCTATGGCTGTGGCTATGGCTGTGGCTATGGCTATAGCTGCTGCCGCCCACTGTGCTGTAGAAGATACTGTTCTTATGGCTTCTACTGAGGACATTATGCAGATACCCAACCTTTCTGACCAGAAGGACTTCCAAGTGTTTTTACACCAGGAACTCAAAAATGTCTTAAAAAATTCTACCTTTAGGACAAAATATATAAAATAGAATTGAAATTCAACATGGTCATCTAATTCCTCATCTGATTTTGTACTATGATATTATTTTATATTATCCTCATCATACTCTGTAAAATGATTGTAAATTTAACTCTCAACCATTTGTTGAAAGGTGTATCATCAAATAAATAAATGAATAAACTCTACAAAGTATTTTCTGTATTTTCCATACTTTTGTATCTGATCGGTTACACGTGTGGAGCTGGTTGTGGGAATGGGTGAATGGAGTTTAAGAAAGGATGTTATTTAAGGAGATTGTCATGGAGAAGGAAAAGGGGGAGAAATAAGGGAAGGGAGGGGAAGTTAGAGAAAGACACAATTCTGGTCAGTGTTCAAGTTCAGATGGTCATTTTCTTGTGTTTTTACTTGTTATAAAAAATTATAAGAATATACTTGATAGTGTACTTATTTCATTAAGATTCAGTGATTTTCATCTAATTGTATAAGAATCCGTGTGTATTGTAGATTATCTGTCACTTCCCTGTGTGTTTGAAAACATGCCAATGCTATTTTCCCCATAGCTACAGGAAGTTACATTTCCATCAACAATAGAGAAGGGTGCCCTCCAATACATGCTTTGTAACATTCATCTTTCGTCTCTCCAATACTAATTGTCTAACAACTGTTGGCTAAAATCTCAACTCTCTTTTCATTTATATCTCTGAGATATTAGTGAAGTACAACATTATTGAGTCCAGTTGTCCATCTGTATCCATTCCTGTGCAAAACACCTCTTGTATAATGCATATATGTGTATATGTGTATATGTATGTATGTATGTACGTATGCATATATATATACACATTTATATATACTTGTATGTACATACATATATACATATAAAACTATATATTACTTTCCACTCATATTTCTGCATTGATAACCATCCTAATATTCTCATTTTCCTCATTTGCGTGTTTTTATACAGTCATTTTGTTTTTCAGAATTTGTTAGCTGTATCTCTAAAAGTATACAATTTCAATGTTTTTTATTATTTTGTTTGCATTTCTGACATCCTGTGTGTGTGTTGTATGTGTCCCTGTGTTTTTGTAAGTGTGCATGATAATGTGTAGTGTGCCCTAGTTGGAAGATTTCATTTATGGCCTTCTTTTTTCTTTTTTTAAACTTTTATTGCATTATGATGAGAAAAGTTACATGATTTCAATTTATCTGAATTTGTTAACATTTAAAAACATATTTCAATTAAATATAATTGAATCACATTCTTGTTTCCCTTTTGTACCACAGCTCCTCCCAGAGACCCCTTCAATATCTACAATATCTTTTTTGTTATATTCCTTAAATTTATAAAATATTATAATAATAAAAATAAGTATTATAAAAGTTGTTTGATATAAAACAATCAATTTAACATTCTTATGTAGGTGCTTGTCTATAGCAATAGTGAGAATACATTTTTCTCAGTATAAATTTTAAAT
>NW_022196894.1:86681226-86681601 GCF_008632895.1 Mastomys coucha
ACCAAAGTATAGTGTAAAAACATGAAATAAGCAATACTACTTATAGAGAGGCTGAGATAGGAGAAGCAAGATTTCAAGACCCTTATTTTGTACACAACCATACACGGTCACAAACATTCAAGTTCACAGTGTATATAGATTGTACAATGTTGGACCTATATCTCCAATTACCAAACTAGAGAGAGCATTGGATGACAATCAACAAATTTCCAAATCCTCATATTATTGGATTTCAATCGATTAGGATATATTGGTAATATTAATTTTTCAAATTAATATATTTAGAAAGAGTAATTGTCACTTCCTATTGTTTTTGTTGTAAAAGGTGGAATTAGCTTTGTGTGGATTTGTTGAAAGATTACCTTCTTGCTTCTT
>NW_022196894.1:86682797-86684563 GCF_008632895.1 Mastomys coucha
TCCTCTTTAAGAGCTTCTAGCTCTTTACCTGTGTTCTCCTGTATTACTTTGAGGGTGCTATTTATGTCCTTCTTAAGGTCCTGTATCATCATCATGATAAGTGATTTTATATCGGTGTAATGGTGTGTTCAGGACTTGCTATGGTGGGAGAATTGGGTTCTGATGATGGCAAGTGACCTTGGTTTGTGTTGTTTATTTTCTTATGCTTGCCCGCAGTCATCTGGTTAACTCTAGTGATACCTGCCCTTGCTAAATCTGACTGGAGCCTGTCCTTCCTGTGATCCTGGTTGTGTCAGAACTCCTCAGAATCAAGATGACTCTATGATCCCGTCCATTTGTGGAATTCTACCTTTCTCATTTGCTCTGCACCTTACACACTGAGGTAGAACCATGTTAGCCTGTATCTGTGATTCTTCTTAGTCTGGCTATCCATCTGAATCCATTTAATCTGCCAGGTTTAATGGTGGGAATACACACTGAAGTAGTCTTTAAGATGTCTGCTTTGGGTGTCATGATAGTATTTCATAGATATTAGTCATTTTATTTAATTCTCCAATATCACCCTCTCCAAACTACCTATCACTACCCAACAACTACTTTCATCTCTCATGCATGAGATTAATTCATGTTTTCCTATTCCACTTAGAAGTTCTCCTGGTACCTTTTAGTTTCATGAGATATTGTGCACACATACATAGCACATACAAACACAAACACGCACACACACACACACACAAACACACACACACAAATCACATGTTGACTCTTTATATGACCAAAGTCTTGAAGCAGTTGTGTGTTTTTAAACATTTCTTTCTTTTTTTTTTTTGCTAATAACTTCATTTTTAATTGAACAAAGGACTGACTTCTGTACAAGAGAAAATTTGGTGTTTTAAGAATTCATGGTAGGTGTTTCTTCCATCCTTGTGATCAAACAGATTGACAGAGGGCAAGCCAGTTCCACCTGCCTCCTGATTCCTGGTAAGGAAGCCTTTCTGGCCTGTAGGTCAACAGACCATGCTCCTCAGGAAGAAGGCCGGGCTGTGTCTGTTGGAAGCAGGCTGGCTTTTCATTACAGGCCTTCCTCACCCATGCTTGTGCTGTTTCCAAATCTAGACTGTCCCTGATATCCTCTCTGCATCTTCCTGCTCCCCACTTAACTACTGTCTTTGTACAACAGAGAAGCAAATTCCGCTATTAAACAGTTGGATGTTGGGGAGACAGAGACGAGAATGAGGGAAAGCCATCCTAATGCTCTTCTTCCAAGGCCTGGAGTCCACATTTCTATAAGCGTCCTTGAGGACAACGGTGTCACCCCTTTCCTCAGTCTGTACTGCCCATCAGGCTAGGAGTAAGGCTTAGCCAGAAATGTTGCCAGAGACACTGGGGTCCGGATACCCTGGCTTTTGTGCTGGCCTCCCTCTCATGTTCAACAAGTACAGCGGGTGTTCTCACTGGAGATCTGGGCCACAAGAACTGGGCTGGAATCCTGGGAAAGACCTTGCTGGGCGCTCTCCCCATACAGGTGCAGGTTCTTTCGGGCAATTAACTCCTTCGCCATGAGCACAAAGACTTCATCTACGTTCCTAGACTCCTTGGCGGATGTGTCCAAGCCAGCCAGGAGGCCATACTTCTCGGCCAGTGTGCAGGCATACTCAAACAGGATGTGCCGTTTCTCCCACAGGTCTGATTTGTTCTCGATCAGCATGATGACCAAGTTGGTAGCTCCATATTTTTCTATCTCATGGATCCAGTGAGGGACAGAT
>NW_022196894.1:86684574-86689259 GCF_008632895.1 Mastomys coucha
ACTTTAAAGAGATTCTGGATTTTAAGGAAGATTGCATATGTTAAAGGTACTGAGCATTAATGCTTTGATTCTTTAAAAACAATGAGAATTTTAAAGGTTTTACAGTTTTGGTGACATCTTGGGGAAAAAGAGGTAAGGTGAATTAGTGTTAAATAGGCATGGGTGTGTTTGTTGATTGACATGGGTCAATAATATTAGAGTTAATATCAATTAGATACAAACTAAAGTCCTGTGATAAGACTGAACCACTTCAACACAGTTAAGAAAATAAATACCATGGAGAAGTGAAAGGGAAACAAGGGCAATTCCTCCCACCTACAAGGAAGCTGAATCCCCAGGTGAGGTGCTGGCCAGGGTATAGGGCTCAGCGCAGACAGCTAGCTTTCCTGCAAGTATGGATCAGATCAGGAGAAAGCACAGAGGAAAATTGCCTTTCACTCAGCTCACACCCAACAAGTTACCCTGATCTTCCTTGTGCTCTGTGTCCATCATCGTACATCCTGCCTGATTCGCTTGTTTGGCTGGGCTGAGAGGTTTTGAAACAATTCTCAAAAATTGTTTTACAAGCAAAAATTCCATATTATGTAAAACTTGATTACAGTAAATTCTGAACACATTCATCTCAAATCTTCCCATTATCATACATATCAGCCAATATTCTATTGCTCTAAAGATGCATCTTGACCACACCTTAAAAAAGAAAACATTTAATTGATTCTTGTGTGCGGTTTCTAAGGTGTAGTTCTATTTCATCATGAGGGGAAGCCTGACAGCATGTAGTCAGACATAGTGATGGAAAAGTAGCTGAGAGGTTTGAATCTAAAACTGCACACAGCCGGAGAAGGGTGACTGAGTTTTGAAAGGTCAATATAAACTTTGAAGCCAACAACATTAACGCAAATGTCTTAAATCTGTCCTTAGGTAAAGGTAAAAAAGCCATCACATTGTTTGCCAGAATCCCAGAAGAATGTTCTCTATGACATTTAATTATAGTCTTCTCCTCTGAAATCTCTTGATCTAGGCAGTCATAATCCACATTGTTCTCAGCACAACTGTCTTCCACACTCCTACACTGGCAGTCTAATAAGTGACACTTAAAGCATTCACCTGTTTTACCAACCCAAAGCCTAAATTCTGCTAAACAACATCATGGTTAGGCCGGTCATATTATTGCTGCACAATCAATAGCAATTTTAGTTGGGTGGAAGGATGGGATTTCACTACCATGAGAAACTGAGAAGAGCAGCTGGATCAGTGTGGTGGAGCCTGTCCATGTGTAGAAGACAAGCTGTATGAGCTGCAGAGGGAAGAGTCAGAGAAGTGACCCTGGTGTTTAGAGGAGCCAAGAAGATCCTAAGTGATCACAAGACATTGTACAAAATGTTATTTACATTACTGGTAGATTGTTTTGCTTTTATCTGATGGTGACTATTCCCTGGTTCTTCACAATTTAAGAAAGAACACAATCAGTTTAATTTATGTCTTTCATTTAAACCCACAGTTGACATATTTTAAACTTTAGAGAGATTCTGAATTTTAAGAAAGATTGCATATGTTAGAGGTACTGAGCATTTAATGCTTTGAGTCTTTAAAAACAATGAGAATTTTAAAGGATTTGCAGTTTTGGTAGGATCTTGGGGAAAAAGAGGTAAGGTGAATTAGTGTTAAATAGGCATGGGTGTGTTTGTTGGTTTACATGGGTCAATAATATTAAAGAGTTAATATCAATTTGATGCAAACTAAAGTCCTGTGATAAGACTGAACCACTTCAACACAGTTAAGAAAATGAATACCATGGAGAAGTATTTTTGTGTGAAGTAAATAATTTGAAGAAAATAGTAGGATATGGAGAGACACAACCTGTTTATACTTTGGTAGAATTACTAAGAGGAAAATGAGGATATTTGACAAACCAATGTATAGTTCTCGTGCAATGTCTATAAAAACTACAATTTTCTTCTGAACAGAACTAGACAGCACAATCCTAGTAAATATAGAAATGCAGCAAGCGACTCTAAGAGCAAAAACAACATTAAGCAGAAAGGAATATGCTAGATCTCCCACAAAATCTGATCTCAAAATATACCACACAATCGAAGTAACAAAACTGAAAAAAATGTCAAAAACAAGCCCACAAGTGGAAAATTGAAGAACATATCTCAAGGTGGAAAGACCTACTATGCTCATAAATCAGCAGAATTAATATGTGATAGTAAAATTATGAGACAAATCTTTATTATGTATATAATGAGTCATCAACTTAAATACAACATGATGCGGGTAGAGATCATTTTCCACCTGAAATACTTTGAAAATGCATATTTATTTAATAATAACAAAGCAAACAAGGAAAGCAAAAAATATTTTCAGTATGGAGCACTAAACAACAAAAGACAGAAAGAGAAGAGAGAGATTTCAATGATTGTGTCTTGAGTATTAAAGAAACTAAGTGTAGAATGAGGCATTGTCTTGAAACTAGATCCAGATTTTCACAATAAAGCTCTGTGATCTGACCTTGGGATCCTAACATATGAGTGCAATTATCTAAGTTATGCAGTGTTGTTTGGGCAGTAAATTCTGGAACCTGGATGCTTTCTGAAGAATAGTAGAGACATGTGTGATGTCATAATGCCTGTGGGTTTTGTCACCAAACCTCCAGGTTTATAAAAGGCCCTTGGCAGATGGTTTCATCCAGACTCTAGAAACCTACTGCTTCATCTTCCTCTGAACGCTCCACTCCTGAAACCATGTGTTATTATGGCAGCTACTATGGAGGCCTGGGCTATGGCTATGGTGGTCTAGGCTATGGTTATGGCTGTGGCTATGGCTGTGGCTATGGCTGTGGCTATGGCTATGGCTGCTGCCGACCACTGTGCTGTAGAAGATACTGTTCTTATGGCTTCTTCTGAGGACATTATGCAGATACCCAACCTTTCTGACCAGACGGGGTTCCAAGTGTTTTTACACCAGGAACTCAAAAATGTCTTCAAAAATTCTAACTTTAGGACAAAATATATAAAATAGAATTGAAATTCAACATGGTCATCTAATTCCTCATCTGAATTTGGACCATGATAGTATTTTATATTATCCTCATCATACTCTGTAAAATGATTGTAAATTTAACTCTTAACCATTTGTTGAAAGGTGTGTCATCAAATGACTAAATGAATAAACTCTACAAAATACTTTCTGTATTTTCCATGCTTTTGTATCTGATTCATTACATGTGTAGGGCTGGTTGTTGGAATGGGTGAGGGGAGTTTAAGAAAGGATGTTATTTAAGGAGATTGTCAAGGAGAAGGAAACAGGGGAGAAATAAGGGAGGGGAGAGGAAGTTAGAGAAAGAAGCAATTCTTTTCAGTGTTCAAATGCACATGGTCATTTTCTCGCGATTATAGCTTGAATGTCATAAAGAATATTAGAATATGCTTGCTAGTGTACCTATTTCTTTAGGATTCAGTGATTTTGATCTCATTGTATGAGAATCTGTGTGTATTGTAGATTATCTGTCACTTCCCTGTGTGTTTGAAAACATGCCAATGCTTTTTTTACCATAGCATTACGAAGTTATATTTTCATCAAAAATGGAGAAGGGTGACCTCCTCTACATGCTTTGTAACATTCATTTTTTGTGTCTCTAATACTAATTGTCTAACAACTGTTGGCTAAAATCTCAACTCTCTTTTGATTTGTATCTCTGAGATATTAGTGAAGTACAACATTATTGAGTCCATTTGTCCATTTGTATCTATTCCTGTACAAAACACCTCTTCTATAATGTATATATTTATATATGTATATGTATGTATGTATGTATGTGTATACACACACACATATATACTTGTACATACATATATACATATACAAATATATATAACTTCCCACTCATATTTCTGCATTGATAACCTTCCTAATATTCTCATTTTTTTCATTTGTGTGGAGCATCTTTTTATACACTCGTTTTGTTTTTCAGAATTTGTTAGCTGTTTCTCTAAAGTTTACAATTTCAATGTTTTTTATTCTCTTGTTTTCATTTCTGACATCCTGTGTGTGTGATGCATGTGTCACTGTGTATGTGTAAGTATGCACACTAATGTGTAGTGTGCCCTACTGGGAAGATTTTTATTTGTAGCTTTCTACTTTTCTCATTTGCTCTGTACCTTACACACTAGTAGAACCATGTTAGCTGGTATCTGTGATTCTTCTTAGTCTGGTTATCCATCTGATTCCATCTAATCGGCCAGGTTTTATGGTGGGAAGACACACTGAACTAGTCTTTAAGATGTCTGCTTTGGGTGTCATGGTAGTATTTCATAGACATTGGACATTTTATTTAATTCTCCAATATCACCCCTCCACACTACCTATCACTACACATCAACTACTTTCATCTCTCATGCATGAGATTAATTCATGTTTATCTATTCCACTTAGAAGTTCTCCTGGTACCTTTTAGTTTCATGAGACATTGCACATACATACAAACATAGCACATGCAAACCCAAACACACACACACACACACACACACACACACACACACAAATCACATGTTGATTCTTTATATGAACAAAGTCTTGAAGCAATTGCGTTTTTTTAAACATTTCTTTTTTTCATTTTTTTTTTGCTAGTAAGTTCATTTTTATTTGAACACAGGACTGACTTCTGTACAAGAGATAATTTG
>NW_022196894.1:86690507-86692191 GCF_008632895.1 Mastomys coucha
CAATAAGGATGACCTTGAACAAAACGTCCACGTTCTCATCCGCTGTTCTGGCTGAGCAGGAGAACTGCGTGGCTCTAGCTTCCTGGACACTCTCTCAGCTTTTGCTTTTTCTTCTGGTTCTCTCTGCAGTCCTCCGAAGACTCCTTCTTCCTCTTACCTTGCAGCATGTTAGATACTCAAGTTCCAGCCCCAGGCATCAGGTTGGTTGACCAGAGAAAGTGAAAGGGAAACAAGGGCAATCCCTCCCACCTACAAGGAAGCTGAATCCCCAGGTGAGGTGCTGGCCAGGGTATAGGGCCTAGCGCAGACAGCTAGCATTCATGCAAGTATGGATCAGATCAGGAGAAAGCACAGAGGAAAATTGCCTATCACTTAGCTGACTCCCAACAAGTTACCCTGTTCTTCCTTTTGCTCTGTGTCCATCATCGTACATCCTGCCTGATTCGCTTGTCCGGCTGGGCTGAGATTTTTTGAAACAATTCTCAAAAATTATTTTACACGCAAAAATCCATGTTATGTAAATATTAATTACAGTAATTCTGGACACATTCATCTCAACTCTTCCCATTATCATACATATCAGCCAATATTCTATTGCTCTAAAGATGTATCTTGACCACATCTTACAAAAGAACACATTTAATTGAGACTTGTGTGCAGTTTCTGAGGTGTAGTCCTATTTCATCATGAGGGGAAGCATGACAGCATGTAGTCAGACATAGTGATGGAAAAGTAGCTGAGAGGTTTGAATCTAAAACTACACACAGCAGGAGAAGGGTGACTGAGTTTTGCATGGTCAATTGAAACATCTCAGCCAACACCATTAATGCAAATGTCTTAAATCTGTCCTTAGGTAATGGCAAAAAGCCATCACATTGTTTGCCAGAATCCCAGAAGAATGGTCTCTATGTCATTTATTATAGTCTTCAACTCTAAAATCTCCTGATCTAGGCAGTCATAATCCACATTGTTCTCAGCACTACTGTCTTCCTCACTCCTACAATGGCAGACTAGTAAGTGACACTTAAAGCATTCACCTCTTTTGCCAATCCAAAGTCTACATTCTGCTAACCAACACCATGGTTAGGCCTGTCATATTAATACTCTACAATCAATACCAATTTTAGTTAGGTGGAAGGATTGGATTTCACTACCATGGGAAACAGAGAAGAGCACCTGGATCAGTGTGGTGGAGCCCGTCCATGTGTAGAAGACAAGCTGTATGTGCTGCAGAGGGAAGAGTAAGAGAAGTGACCCTGGTGTTTAGAGGAGCCAAGAAGATCCTAAGTGATCACAAAACATTGTACAAAGGGTTATTTACATTACTGGTAGATTGTTTTGCTTTTATGTGATGGTGACTATTCCCTGGTTCTTCACGATTAAGAAAGAACACAATCAGTTTATTTTATGTCTTTCATTTAAGCACAAAGTTGACATATTTTAAACTTTAAAGAGATTCTAGATTTTAAGGAAGATTGCATATGTTAAAGGTACTGAGCTTTAATGCTTTGAATCTTTAAAAACAATGAGAATTTTAAAGGTTTTACAGTTTTGGTGAGATCTTGGGGAAAAAGATTTAAGGTGAATTAGTGTTAAATAGGCATGCGTGGGTTGGGTGGTTGACATGGGTCAATAATATTAGAGTTAATATCAATTTGATACAAACTAAAGTCCTGTGATAAGA
>NW_022196894.1:86693040-86694820 GCF_008632895.1 Mastomys coucha
ATGAGTATTAAAGAAACTAAGTGTAGAATGAAGCATTGTCTTGAAACTAGATCCAGATTTTCACAATATAGCTCTGTGATCTGACCTTGGGATCGTAACATATGAGCGCAATTATCTAAGTTATGCAGCATTGTTTGGGCAGTAAATTCTGGAACCTGGATGTTTTCTGAAGAATAGTAGAGACATGTGTGATGTCATAATGTCTGTGGGTTTTTTCACCAAACATCCAGGTGTATAAAAGGCCCTAGGCAGATGGTTTCATCCAGACTCTAGAAATTTACTGCTTCATCTTCCTCTGAACGCTCCACTCCTGAAATCATGTGTTACTATGGCAGCTACTATGGAGGCATGGGCTATGGCTATGGTGGTCTAGGCTGTGGTTATGGCTGTGGCTATGGCTGTGGCTATGGTGGATATGGCTATGGCTGCCGCCGCCCATTGTGCTGTAGAAGATACTGGTCTTATGGCTTCTACTGAGGACATTATCCAGATACCCAACCTTTCTGACCAGAAGGGCTTCCAAGTGTTTTTACACCAGGAACTCAAATATGTCTTCAAAAATTCTAACTTTAGGACAAAATATATAAAAGAGAATTGAAATTCAACATGGTCATCTAATTCCTCATCTGAATTTGGACCATGATAGTATTTTATATTATCCTCATCATACTCTGTAAAATGATTGTAAATTTAAATCTCAACCATTTGTTGAAAGATGTATCATCAAATAACGAAATGAATAAACTCTACAAAGTACTTTCTGTATTGTCCATGATTTTGTATCTGATTGGTTACATGTGTGGAGCTGGTTGTGGGAATGGGTGAGGGGAGTATAAGAAAGGATGTTATTTAAGGAGATTGTCATGGAGAAGGAAAAGGAGGAGAAATAAGGAAGGGGAGAGGAAGTTAGAGAAAGAAGCAATTCTTTTCAGTGTTCAAATGCACATGGTCATTTTCTCGTGATTATAACTTGAATATCATAAAGAATATTAGAATATACTTGCTAGTGTACCTATTTCTTTAGGTTCAGTGATTTTCTTCTCATTGTATGAGAATCTGTGTGTATTGTAGATTATCTGTCACTTCCCTCTATGTTTGAAAACATGCCAATGGTATTTTTACCATATCTTTACAAAGTTATATTTCCATCAAAAATAGAGGAGGGTGCCCTACTCTACATACTTTGCAACATTCATCTTTTGTCTCTCTAATACTAATTGTCTAACAACTGTAGGCTAAAATCTCAACTCTCTTTTGATTTGTATCTCTGAGATATTAGTGAAGTACAACATTATTGAGTCCATTTGTCCATTTGTATCTTTTCCTGTACAAAACACCTCTTCTATAATATATATATTTATATATGTATATGTATGTATGTATGTATGTGTATACACACATATATATATATACTCGTACATACATATATACATATACAAATATATATAACTGACCACTCATATTTCTGCATTAATAACCTTCCTAATATTCTCATTTTTTTCATTTGTGTGGAGCATCTTTTTATACACTCGTTTTGTTTTTCAGAATTTGTTAGCTGTATCTCTAAAGTTTACAATTTCAATGTTTTTTATTCTTTTGTTTTCATTTCTGACATCCTGTGTGTGTGATGCATTTGTCCCTGTGTATGTGTAAGTGTGCACAATAATGTGTAGTGTGCCCTACCGGGAAGATTTTATTTGTGGCCTTCTACTTTTCTCATTTGCTTTGCACCTTACACACTGTGGTAGAACCATGTTAGCTGGTATCTGTGATTCTTAGT
>NW_022196894.1:86697325-86699853 GCF_008632895.1 Mastomys coucha
CTGGCCAGGGTATAGGGCCCAGCACAGACAGCTAGCTTTCCTGCAAGTATGGATCAGATCAGGAGAAACCACAGGGGAAAATTGCCTTTCACTCAGCTGACACCCAACATGTTACCCTGTTCTTCCTTGTGCTCTGTGTCCATCATCGTACATCCTGCCTGATCTGCTTGTTTGGCTGGGCTGAGAGTTTTTGAAACAATTCTCAAAAATTGTTTTACACGCCAAAATTCTATATTATGTAAAAATTGATTACAGTAAATTCTGGACACATTCATCTCAACTCTTCCCATTATCATACATATCAGCCAATATTCTACTGCTCTAAAGATGTATCTTGACCACATCTTAAAAAAGAAAACATTTAATTGATTCTTGTGTGCAGATTCTAAGGTGTAGTTCTATTTCATCATGAGGGGAAGCATGACAGCATGTAGTCAGACATAGTGATGGAACAGTAGCTGAGAGGTTTGAATCTAAAACTGCACACAGCAGGAGAAGTGCGACTGTTTTGAATGGTCAATTTAAACTTTGAAGACAACATCATTAACACAAATGTCTTAAATCTGTCCTTAGGTAAAGGTAAAAAAGCGATCACATTGTTTGCCAGAATCCCAGAAGAATGTTCTCTATGACATTTATTTATAGTCTTCTCCTCTGAAATCTCTTGATCTAGGCAGTCATAATCCACATTGTTCTCAGCACAACTGTCTTCCACACTCCTACAATGGCAAACTAATAAGTGACACTTAAAGCATTCACCTGTTTTACCAACCCAAAATCTAAATTCTGCTAAACAACATCATGGTTAGGCCGGTCATATTATTGCTCCACAATCAATAGCAATTTTAGTTGGGTGGAAGGATTGGATTTCACTACCATGAGAAACCGAGAAGAGCAGCTGGATCAGTGTGGTGGAGCCCGTGCATGTGTAGAAGCCAAGCTGTATGTGCTGCAGAGGGAAGAGTCAGAGAAGTGACCCTGGTGATTAGAGGAGCCAAGAAGATCCTAAGTGATCACAAGGCATTGTACAAAGGGTTATGTAAATTACTGGTAGATTGTTTTGCTTTTATCTGATGGTGACTATTCCCAGGTTCTTCACAATTTAAGAAAGAACACAATCAGTTTAATTTATGTCTTTCATTTAAACCCACAGTTGACATATTTTAAACTTTAGAGAGATTCTGAATTTTAAGAAAGATTGCATATGTTACAGGTACTGAGCATTTAATGCTTTGAGTCTTTAAAAACAATGAGAATTTTAAAGGTTTTGCAGTTTTGGTAGGATCTTGGGGAAAAAGAGGTAAGGTGAATTAGTGTTAAATAGGCATGGGTGTGTTTGTTGGTTTACATGGGTCAATAATATTAAAGAGTTAATATCAATTTGATGCAAACTAAAGTCCTGCAATAAGACTGAACCACTTCAACACAGTTAAGAAAATGAATACCATGGAGAAGTATTTTTGTGTGAAGTAAAAAATTTGAGGAAAATACTAGGATATGGAATGACACAACCTGTTTATACTTTGGTAGAATTACTAAGAGGAAAATGAGGATATTTGACAAACCTATATATAGTTCTGGTGCAATTTCTATAAAATCTCCAATTTTGCTCTGAACAGAACAGGACAGCACAATCCTAGTGAATATAGAAACGCATAAGGAGACTCTAAGAGCAAAAACAAAATTAAGCAGAAAGGAAGACGCTAGATCTACCACAAAATCTGATCTCAAAATATACCACACAATCAAAGTAACAAAAACTGAAAAAAAAATGGCAAAAGCAAGCCTACAAGTGGAAAATTGAAGAACATATCTCAAGGTAGAAAGACCTACTATACTCATAAATCAGAATTAATATGTGATAGTAAAGTTGTAAGACAAATATTGATTATGTATATGAGTCATCAACTTAAAACAACGTAATTTAAGAGTACGGACCATTTCCACCTGAAATACTTTGAAAATGCATATTTATTTTACAATAACAAAGCAATGCAAGGAAAGCAAAAAATGTTTTCAGTATGGAGCACTACAAAACAAAAGACAGATAGAGAAAAAAGAGATTTCAATGATTTGTGTCATGAGTATTAAAGAAACTAACTGTAGAATGAGGCATTGTCTTGAAACTAGATCCAGATTTTCACAATAAAGCTCTGTGATCTGACCTTGGGATCCTAACATATGAGCGCAATTATCTCAGTTATGCAGCGTTGTTTGGGCAGTAAATTCTGGAACCTGGATATTTTCTGAAGAATAGTAGAGACATGTGTGATGTCATAATGCCTGTGGGTTTTGTCACCAAACCTCCAGGTGTATAAAAGGCCCTTGGCAGATGGTTTCATCCAGACTCTAGAAACCTACTGCTTCATCTTCCTCTGAACGCTCCACTCCTGAAACCATGTGTTATTATGGCAGCTATTATGGAGGCCTGGGCTATGGCTATGGTGGTCTAGGCTGTTACTATGGCTGTGGCTATGGCTGTGGCTATGGTGGCTATGGCTATGGCTGCTGCCGCCCACTGTGCTGTA
>NW_022196894.1:86700567-86707042 GCF_008632895.1 Mastomys coucha
GATAACCTTCCTAATATTCTCATTTTTTTCATTTGTGTGGAGCATCTTTTTATACACTCGTTTTGTTTATCAGAATTTGTTAGCTGTATCTCTAAAAGTTTACAATTTCAATGTTTTTTATTCTTTTGTTTGCGTTTCTGACATCCTGTGTGTGTGATGCATGTGTCCCTGTGTATGTGTAAGTGTGCACAATAATGTGTAGTGTGCCCTACTGGGAAGATTTTATTTGTGGCCTTCTACATTTCTCATTTGCTTTGCACCTTACACACTGTGGTAGAACCATGTTAGCTGGTATCTGTGATTCTTAGTCTGGCTATCCATCTGATTCCATCTAATCTGCCAGGTTTTATGGTTGGAAGACACACTGAACTAGTCTTTAAGATGTCTGCTTTGGGTGTCATGGTAGTATTTCATAGACATTAGTCATTTTATTTAATTCTCCAATATCCCTCTCCACACTACCTATCAAAACCCCTCAACTACTTTCACTCACGCATGAGATTAATTCATGTTTATCTATTCCACTTAGAAATTCTCCTGGTATCTTTTAGTTTCATGAGACATTGTATACACACACATAGCACATACAAACACAAACACACACACACACACACACACAAATCACATGTTGATTCTTTATATGAACAAAGTCTTGAAACAGTTGCGTTCTTTTAAACATTTCTTTTATTTTTTGCTAGTAAGTTCATTTTTATTTGAACACAGGACTGACTTCTGTACAAGACATAATTTGGTGTTTTAAGAATTCATGGTAGGTGTTTCTTCCATCCTTGTGATCAAACAGATAGACAGAGGGCAAGCCAGTTCCACCTGCCTCCTGATTCCTGGTAAGGAAGCCTTTCTGGCCTGTAGGTCAACAGACCTTGCTCCTCAGGAAGAAGGCCGGGCTGTGTCTGTTGGAAGCAGGCCAGCTTTTCATTACAGGCCTTCCTCAACCGTGCTTGTGCTGTTTCCAAATCTAGACTGTCCCCGATATCCTCTCTGCATCTTCCTGCTCCCCACTTAACTACTGTCTTTGTATAACAGAAAAGCAAATTCCGCTATTAAACAGTTGGATGTTGGGGAGACAGAGACGAGAATGGGGGAAATCCATTCTAATGCTCTTCCTCCAGGGCCTGGAGTCCACATTTCTGTAGGCGTCCTTGAGGACAATGGTGTCACCCCTTTCCTCAGTCTGTACTGCCCATCAGGCTAGGAGTAAGGCCTTAGCCAGCAATGCTGCCGGAGACACTGGGGTCCGGATACCCTGGCTTTTGTGCTGGCCTCCCTCTCATGTTCAACAAGTACAGCGGGTGTTCTCACTGGGGACCTGGCCCACAAGAACTTGGCTGGAATCCTGGGAAAGACCTTGCTGGGCGCTCTCCCCATACAGGTGCAGGCTGTTTCAGGCAATTAACTCTTTCGCCATGAGCACAAAGACTTCATCTATGTTCCTGGACTCCTCGGCAGATATCTCCAAGCCAGCCAGGAGGCCATACTTCTCGGCCAGTGTGCAGGCATCCTCAAACAGGACGTGCCGTTTCTCCCACAGGTCTGATTTGTTCCCGATCAGCATGATGACCAAGTTGGTAGCTCCATATTTTTCTATCTCATGGATCCAGTGAGGGACAGATTCGAATGTGGACCGCCTTGTGAGGTCATAGGCAATGATGGTTGCCTGGGCACTCCGGTAGTAGCCTTGGGTGATGGTATGGAAGCGCTCCTGGCCTGCAGTATCCCAACACCTGCTTCTTTACTTTCTTGCCATCTATCTCCAGGGAGCTCACCGTGAAGTCTACCCCAATGGTGTTCTGTTGTGACTCACTATAGACTCCAGATTTGAAATGCTGAACCACACACATCTTCCCCACGTTGGGGTCCCCAATAAGGATGACCTTGAACAAAACGTCCACGTTCTCATCCGCTGTTCTGGCTGAGCTGGAGAACTGCATGGCTCTAGCTTCCTGGACACTCTCTCAGCTTTTGCTTTTCCTTTGGGATTTCTCTGCAGCCCTCTGAAGACTCCTTCTTCCTCTTTCCTTGCAGCAAGTTGGGGACTCAAGTTCTAGCCCCAGGCATCAGGTTGAGTGACCAGAGAAAGTGCAAGGGAAACAAGGGCAATCCCTCCCTCCTACAAGGAATCTGAATCCCCAGGTGAGGTGCTGACCAGGGTATAGGGCCCAGCACAGACAGCTAGCTTTCCTGCAAGTATGGATCAGATCAGGGGAAAGCACAGGGGAAAATTGTCTTTCACTCAGCTGACACCCGAAAAGTTACCCTGTTCTTCCTTGTGCTCTGTGTCCATCATCGTACATACTGCCTGATCACCTTGTTTGGCTGGGCTGAGAGTTTTTGAAACAATTCTCAAAAAGTGTTTTACACGCAAAAATTCCATGTTATGTAAAACTTAATTACAATAAATTCTGGACACATTCATGTCAACTCTTCCCATTATCATTCATATCAGCCAATATTCTATTGCTCTAAAGATGTATCTTGACCACATCTTAAAAAAGAAAACATTTAATTGAGACTTGTGTGCAGTTTCTGAGGTGTAGTCCTATTTCATCATGAGGAGAATCATGGCAGCATGTAGTCAGACATAGTGATGGAGAAGTAGCTGTGAGGTTTGGATCTGAAACTGCACACAGCAGGAGAAGAGTAACTGAGTTTTGCATGATCTATTGAAACCTCTAAGCCAACACCATTTATGCAAATGTCTTAAATCTGTCCTTAGTTAAAGGTAAAAAAGCCATCACATTGTTTGCCAGAATCCCTGAAGAATGGTCTCTATGACATTTAATTATAGTCTTCTCCTCTGAAATCTCTTGATCTAGGCAGTCATAATCCACATTGTTTTCAGCACAACTGTCTTCCACACACCTACACTGGCAGACTAATAAGTGACACTTAAAGCATTCACCTGTTTTACCAACCCAAAGTCTAAATTCTGCTAAACAACATCATGGTTAAGCCAGTCATATTATTGTTCCACAATCAATAGCAATTTTAGTTGGGTGGAAGGATTGGATTTCACTACCATGAGAAACCAAGAAGAGCAGCTGGATCACTGTGGTGGAGCCCATCAATGTGTAGAAGACAAGCTGTATGTGCTGCAGAGGGAAGAGTCAGAGAAGTGACCCTGGTGTTTAGAGGAGTCAAGAAGATACTAAGTGATCTCAAGACATTGTACAAAGTGTTATGTAAATTATTGGTAGATTGTTTTGCTTTTATCTGATGGTGATTATTCCCTGGTTCTTCACGATTTAAGAAAGAACACAATCAGTTTAATTTATGTCTTTCATTTAAACCCACTGTTGACATATTTTAAACTTTAGAGAGATTCTGAATTTTAAGAAAGATTGCATATGTTACAGGTACTGAGCATTTAATGCTTTGAGTCTTTAAAAACAATGAGAATTTTAAAGGTTTTGCAGTTTTGTTGAGATCTTGGGGAAAAAGAGGTAAGGTGAATTAGTGTTAAATAGGCATGGGTGTGTTTGTTGGTTGACATGGGTCAATAATATTAAAGAGTTAGTATCAATTTGATGCAAACTAAAGTCCTGCGATAAGACTGAACCACTTCAACACAGTTAAGAAAATAAATACCATGGAGAAGTATTTTTGTGTGAAGTAAATAATTTGAGGAAAATACTAGGATATGGAATGACACAACCTGTTTACACTTTGGTAGAATTACTAAGAGGAAACTGAGGATATTTGACAAACCAATGTATAGTTCTCATGCAATGTCTATAAAAACTACAATTTTGTTCTGCACAGAACAGCACAGCACAATCCTAGTGAAGATAGAAATGCAGAAGGACACCCTAAGAGAAAAAACAACATGAAGCAGAAAGGAAGATGCTAGATCTACCACAAAATCTGATCTCAAAATATGCCACACAATCAAAGTAACAAAAACTGAAAAAAAATGGCAAAAGCAAGCCTACAAGTGGAAAATTGAGGAACATAGCTCAAGGTGGAAAGATCTACTATGCACATAAATCAGAATTAATATGTGATAGTAAAGTCGTAAGACAAATATTTATGTATATGAGTCATCAACTTAAAAAAAATAATAAGTGTACAGACCATTTTCCACCTAAAAACTTCAAAATGCATATTTATTTTACAATAACAAAGCACAGCAAGGAAAGCAACAAATATTTACAGTATGTAGCACTACAAAACCAAAGACAGAAAGAGAAGAGAGAGATTTCAATAATTTGTGTCATGAGTATTAAAGAAACTAAGTGTAGAATGAGGCATTATCTTGAAACTAGTCCAGATTTTCACAATAAAGCTCCATGATCTGACCTTGGGATCCTAACATATTAGCGCAATTATCTAAGTTATGCAGCGTTGTTTGGGCAGTAAATTCTGAAACGTGGATGTTTTCTGAAGAATAGTAGAGACATGTGTGATGTCATAATGCCTGTGGGTTTTGTCACCAAACATCCAGGTGTATAAAAGGCCCTTGGCAGATGGTTTCATCCAGACTCTAGAAACCTACTGTTTAATCTTCCTCTGAACGCTCCACTCCTGAAACCATGTGTTATTATGGCAGCTACTATGGAGGCCTGGGCTATGGCTATGGGGGCCTGGGCTATGGCTATGGTGGCCTAGGCTGTGGCTATGGCTGTGGCTATGGCTGTGGCTATGGTGGCTATGGCTATGGCTGCTGCCGCCCACTGTGCTGTAGAAGATACTGGTCTTATGGCTTCTACTGAGGACATTATGCAGATACCCAACCTTTCTGACCAGAAGGGCTTCCAAGTGTTTTTACACCAGGAACTCAAATATGTCTTCAAAATTTCTAACTTTAGGACAAAATATATAAAATAGAATTGAAATTCAACATGGTCATCTAATTCCTCATCTGAATTTGGACCGTGATAGTATTTTATATTATCCTCATCATACTCTGTAAAATGATTGTAAATTTAACTCTCAACCATTTGTTGAACGGTGTATCATCAAGTAACTAAATGAATAAACTCTACAAAGTATTTTCTGTATTGTCCATGCTTTTGTATATGATTGGTTACATGTGTGGGGCTTGTTGTGGGAATGGGTGAGGGGAGTTTAAGAAAGGATGTTATTTAAGGAGATAGGCATGGAGAAGGAAAAGGGGGAGAAATAAGGGAAGGGAGAGGAAGTTAGAGAAAGAAGCAATTCTTTTCAGTGTTCAAATGCACATGGTCACTTTCTCGTGATTATAATTTGAATGTCATAAAGAATATTAGAATATACTTGCTAGTGTACCTATTTCTTTAGGATTCAGTGATTTTCATCTCATTGTATGAGAATCTGTGTGTATTGTAGATTACCTGTCACTTCCCTGTGTGTTTGAAAACATGCCAATGCTATTTTTACCATAGCTTTACGAAGTTACATTTCCATCAACAATAGAGAAGGGTGCCCTCATCTACATGCTTTGTAACATTCATCTTTTGTCTCTCTAATACTAACAGTCTAACAACTGTTGGCTAAAATCTCAACTCTCTTTTGATTTGTATCTCTGAGATATTAGTGAAGTACAACATTATTGAGTCCAGTTGTCCATTGTATTTATTCCTGTACAAAACACCTCTTCTATAATGTATATATTTATGTATGTATATGTATGTATGTATGTATGTGTATACACACATATATATACTTGTACATACATATATACATATACAAATATATATAACTTCCCACTCCTATTTCTGCATTGATAACCTTCCTACTATTCTCATTTTTTTCATTTGTGTGGAGCATCTTTTTATACACTCGTTTTGTTTTTCAGAATTTGTTAGCTGTATCTCTAAAGTTTACAATTTCAATGTTTTTTATTCTCTTGTTTTCATTTCTGACATCCTGTGTGTGTGATGCATGTGTCACTGTGTATGTGTAAGTGTGCACAATAATGTGTAGTGTGCCCTACTGGGAAGATTTTTATTTGTAGCCTTCTACTTTTCTCATTTGCTCTGTACCTTACACACTGGTAGAACCATGTTAGCTGGTATCTCTGATTCTTCTTAGTCTGGCTATCCATCTGATTCCATCTAATCGGCCAGGTTTTATGGTGGGAAGACACACTGAACTATTCTTTAAGATGTCTGCTTTGGGTGTCATGGTAGTATTTCATAGACATTGGTCATTTTACTTAATTCTCCAATATCACCCATACACACTCCCTATCACTACACATCAACTACTTTCATCTCTCATGCATGAGATTAATTCATGTTTATCTATTCCACTTAGAAGTTCTCCTGGTATCTTTTAGTTTCATGAGACATTGCACATACATACAAACAAAGGACATACAAACCCAAACACACACACACACACACACACAAATCACATGTTGATTCTTTCTATGAACAAAGTCTTGAAGGAGTTGCGTTTTTTTAAACATTTCTTTCTTTCATTTTTTTTTTTTTGCTAGTAAGTTCATTTTTATTTGAACACAGGACTTACTTCT
>NW_022196894.1:86708255-86712778 GCF_008632895.1 Mastomys coucha
CACACGTCTTCCCCACGTTGGGGTCCCCAATAAGGATGACCTTGAACAAAAAGTCCATGTTCTCATCCGCTGTTCTGGCTGAGCAGAACTACATGGCTCTAGCTTCCTGGACACTCTCTCAGCTTTTGCTTTTTCTTCTGGATCTCTCTGTAGCCCTCCGAAGTCTCCTTCTTCCTCTTACCTTGCAGCAAGGTGGGGACTCAAGTTACAGACCCAGGCATCAGGTTGGGTGACCAGAGAAAGTGAAAGGGAAACAAGTGCAATCCCTCCCACCTACAAGGAAGCTGAATCCCCAGGTGAGGTGCTGGCCAGGGTATAGGGCCCAGCACAGACAGCTAGCTTTCCTGCAAGTATGGATCAGATCAGGGGAAACCACAGAGGAAAACTGCCTTACACTCAGCTGGCACCCAACAAGTTACCCTGTTCTTCCTTGTGCTCTGTGTCCATCATCGTACATCCTGCCTGATCCGCTTGTTTGGCTGGGCTGAGAGTTTTTGAAACATTTCTCAAAAATTGTTTTAAACGCAAAAATTCCATATTTCGTAAAAATTAATTACAGTAAATCTTGGACACCTTTATTTCAACTCTATCCATTATCATACATATCAGCCAATATTCTATTGCTCTAAAGAGGTATCTTGACCAAATCTCAAAAAAGAAAACATTTAATTGAGACTTGTGTGCAGTTTCTGAGGTGTAGTCCTATTTCATCATGAGGGGAAGCATGACAGCATGTAGTCAGACATAGTGATGGAGAAGTAGCTGAGAGGTTTGGATCTGAAACTGCACACAGCAGGAGAAGGGTGACTGGGTTTTGCATGGTCTATTGAAACCTCTAAGCCAACACCATTAATGCAAATGTCTTTAATCTGTCCTTAGGTAAAGGCAAAAAGCCATCACATTGTTTGCCAGAATCCCAGAACAATGGTCTCTATGACATTTAATTATAGTCTTCTCCTCTGAAATCTCCTGATCTAGGCAGTCATAATCCACATTGTTCTCAGCACAACTGTCTTCCATACTCCTACATTGGCAGACTAGTAAGTGACACTTAAAGTATTCACCTGTTTTGCCAATCCAAAGTCTACATTCTGCTAACCAACACCATGGTTAGGGCTGTCATATTAATACTCTACAATAAATACCAATTTATTTGGGTGGAAGGATTGGATTTCACTACCATTGGAAACTGAGAAGAGCAGCTGGATCAGTGTGGTGGAGCCCATCCATGTGTAGAAGACAAGCTGTATGTGCTGCAGAGGGAAGAGTCAGAGAAGTGACCCTGGTGTTTAGAGGAGCCAAGAAGATCCTAAGTGATCACAAGACATTGTACAAAGTATTATGTAAATTATTGGTAGATTGTTTTGCTTTTATCTGATGCTGACTATTCCTTGGTTCTTTACGATTTAAGAAAGAACACAATCAGTTTAATTTATGTCTTTCGTTTAAGCCCACTGTTAACATCCTTTATATACTTTAAAGGGATCCTGGATCTTTAAGAAATATTGCATATGTTAGAGACACTGAGCATTTAATGTTTTGAGTCTTTCAAAGCAATGAGAATTTTAAAGGTTTTACAGTTTTGGTGAGATCTTGGGGAAAAAGAGGTAAGATGAATTAGTGTTAAATACGCATGGGTGTGTTTATTGGTTAACAGGGGTAAATAATACTAAAGTGTTAGCATCAATTTGGTGCAAACTAAAGTCCTGTGATAAGACTGAACCACTTCAACACAGTTAAGAAAATGAATACCATGGAGAAGTATTTTTGTGTGAAGTAAATAATTTGAAGAAAATACTAGGATATGGAATGAGGCAAACTCTTTATACTTTGGTAGAATTAAAACAGGAAAATGAGTATAGTTGATAAACCAATGTATAGTTCTACTACAATTTCTATAAAAATTCCAATTTTGTTCTGAACAGAACTAGACAGCACAATCCTAATGAATATAGAAATGCAGAAGGAGACTCTAAGAGCAAAAACAACATGAAGCAGAAAGGAAGATGCTAGATCTACCACAGAATCTGCTCTCAAAATATACCACATAATGAAAGTAACAAAAACTGAAAAAAAATGTCAAAAACAAGCCCACAAGTGGAAAATTGAAGAACATATCTCAAGGTGGAAAGATCTACTATGCTTATAAATCAGAAGAATTAATATGCGATAGTAAAAGTATATGACAAAATTTGCTTATGTATATAATGAGCCATCAACTCAAAAACAACATAATGAGGGTGGAGATCATTTTCCACATGAAATACTCTGAAAATTCATATTTATTTAATAATAACAAAGCAAAGCAAGGAAATCAAAAAATATTTTCAGTATGGAGCACTAAACAACAAAGGACAGAAAGAGAAGAAAGAGATTTCAATGATTTGTGTCATGAGTATTAAAGAAACTAAGTGTAGAATGAGGCATTGTCTTGAAACTAGATCCAGATTCTCACAATAAAGCTCCATGATCTGACCTTGGGATCCTAACATATGAGCACAATTATCTCAGTTATGAAGCGTTGTTTGGGCAGTAAATTCTGGAACCTGGATGTTTTCTGAAGAAAAGTAGAGACATGTGTGATGTCATAATGCCTGTGGGTTTTGTCACCAAACCTCCAGGTGTAAAAAAGTCCCTAGGCAGATGGTTTCATCCAGATTCTAGAAACCTAGTGTTTAATCTTCCTCTGAACTCTCCACTCCTGAAACCATGTGTTACTATGGCAGCTACTATGGAGGCCTGGGCTGTGGCTATGGTGGTCTAGGCTGTGGTTATGGCTGTGGCTATGGTGGCTATAGCTGTGGTTATGGCTGTGGCTATGGCTGTGGCTATGGTGGCTATGGCTATGGCTGCTGCCGCCCACTGTGTTGTAGATGATACTGGTCTTATGGCTTCTACTGAGGACATTATGCAGATACCCAACCTTTCTGACCAGAAGGACTTCCAAGTGTTTTTACACCAGGAACTCAAAAATGTCTTCAAAAATTCTAACTTTAGGACAAAATATATAAAATAGAATTGAAATTCAACATGGTCATCTAATTCCTCATCTAAATTTGGACCGTGATAGTATTTTATATTATCCTTTTCATACTCTGTAAAATGATTGTAAATTTAACTCTCAACCATTTGTTGAAAGGTGTGTCATCAAATAACTAAATGAATAAACTCTACAAAGTACTTTCTGTATTGTCCATGCTTTTGTATCTGATTGGTTACATGTGTGGAGCTGGTTGTGGGAATGGGTGAGGGGAGTATAAGAAAGGATGTTATTTAAGGAGATAGGCATGGAGAAGGAAAAGGGGGAGAAATAAGGGAGGGGAGAGGAAGTTAGAGAAAGAAGCAATTCTTTTCAGTGTTCAAATACACATGGTCATTTTCTCGTGAGTATAACTTGAATGTCATAAAGAATATTAGAATATACTTGCTAGTGTACCTATTTCTTTAGGATTCAGTGATCTTGATCTCATGGTATAAGTATCCGTGTGTATTGTAGATTATCTGTCACTTCCCTGTGTGTTTGAAAACATGCCAATGCTATTTTTCTCATAGCTACAAGAAGTTACATTTCCATCAACAGTAGAAAAGGGTGCCCTCCGCTACATGCTTTGTAACATTCATCTTTTGTCTCTCTAATACTAATTGTCTAATAATTGTTGCCTAAATCTCAACTCTTTTGATTTGTATCTCTGAGATAATTAGTGAAGTACAATATTATTGAGTCCAGTTGTCCATCTGTATCTATTCCTGTGCAAAACACCTCTTTTATAATGTATATATGTATGTGTGTATGTATGTATGTATATACATACATATGTATAATTGTATATACATACATATATGCATATACAAATATATATTACTTTCCACTCATATTTCTGCACTGATAACCATCCTAATATTCTCATTTTCTTCATTTGTGTGTTTTTATACAGTCGTTTTGTTTTTCAGAATTTGTTAGCTATATCTCTAAGTTTACAATTTCAATGTTTTTTATTCTTTTGTTTGCATTCATTTCTGACATCCTGTGTGTGTGTTGCTTGTGTCCCTGTGTTTTTGTAAGTGTGCATGATAATGTGTAGTGTGACCTAGTTGGAAGATTTCATTTATGGCCTTCTTTTTTCATTTTTTAAACTTTTATTGCATTATGATGAGAAAAGTTACATGATTTCAATTAATCTGAATTTGGTGACATTTAAAAACATATTTCAATTAAATATAATTGAATCACATTCTTGTTTTCCTTTTGTACCACTGCTCCTCCCAGAGACGTCCTCTACAATATCTACAATATCTTTTTGTTATATTCCTTAAAATTTATAAAATATTATAACAATAAAAATAAGTATTATAAAAGTTGTTTGATATAAAACAACAATCAATTTGACAGTCTTATGTAGGTGCTTGTCTACAGCAATAGTGTAAATACATTTTTCTCAGTATGAATTTTAAATGACTCCAAACATATTAACTGTATACTTAAAAATAATACATCACTACTAGTATTTTCTTAAATGAACATG
>NW_022196894.1:86713566-86715234 GCF_008632895.1 Mastomys coucha
TTCAATCAATTAGGATATATTGGTAATATTAATTTTTCAAATTAATATATTTAGAAAGAGTAATTGTCACTTCCTGTTGTTTTTGTTGTAAAAGGTGGAATTAGGTTTGTGTAGATTTGTTGAAAAATTACCTTCTTGCTTCTTCTAGGGTGTAGTTTTGCTCCTTATGTTAATGTTTTCCATCTATTATCCTTTGTAGAGCTGGATTTGTGGAAAGATATTGTGTAAATTTTGCTTTGTCATGGAATATCTTGTTTTCTCCATCTATGGTAATTGAGAGTTTTGTTGGGTATAGTAGTCTGGGCTGGCATTTGTGTTCTTGTAGGGTCTGTATGACATCTGCCCAGGATCTTATAGCTTTCATAGTCTCTGGTGAGAAATCTACGGTAATTCTGATAGGCCTGCCTTTATATGTTACTTGCCTTTTTTCCCTTACTGCTTCTAAAATTCTTTGTTTAGTGCATTTGGTGTTTTGATTATTATGTGACGAGAGGAATTTCTTTTCTTGTCCAGTCTATTTGGAGTTCTGTAGGCTTCTTGTATGTTCATGGGCATCTCTTTCTTTAGGTTAGGGAAGTTTTCTTCTATAATTTTGTTGAAGATATTTACTGGCCCATTACATTGGGAGTCTTCACTCTCTTCTATACCTATTATCCTTAGATTTGATCTTCTCAGTGCGTCCTGGATTTCCTGGATGTTTTGACTTAAGAGCTTTTTGCTTTTTGCATTTTGACTGTTGTGTCAATGTTTTCTAAGGTGTCTTCTGCCCCTGAGATTCTCTCTTCTATCTCTTGCATTCTGTTGGTGATGCTTGCATCTATGGCTCCTGATTTCTTTCCAAGGTTTTGTATGGCCAGGGTTGTCTCACTTTCTGATTTCTTTATTGTTTCTATTTCCACTTTTAGGTTCTGGATGGTTTTGTTCATTTCCTTCACCTGTTTGATTGTGTTGTCCTGTAGTTCTTTAAGGGATTTTTGTGTTTCCTTTTTAAGAGCTTCTAGCTCTTTACCTGTGTTCTCCTGTATTTCTTTGAGGGTGCTATTAATATCTTTCTTAAGGTCCTGTATCATCATCATGATAAGTGACTATATATCGGTGTAATGGTGTGTCTAGGACTTGCTATGGTGGGAGAATTGGATTCTGATGATGGCAAGTGACCTTGGTTTGTGTTGTTTATTTTCTTACGCTTGCCCCCCCCCACCCCGCATCTAGTTAACTCTAGTGATACCTGCCCTTGCTAAATCTGACTGGAGCCTGTCCTTCCTGTGATCCTGGTTGTGTCAGAATCCTCAGAATCCGGATGACTCTGTGATCCTGTCCATTTGTGGCCTTCTGCCTTTCTCATTTGCTCTGCACCTTACACACTGAGGTAGAACCATGTCAGCCAGTATCTGTGATTCTTCTTAGTCTGGCTATCCATCTGATTCCATTTAATCTGTCAGGTTTAATGGTGGGAAGACACACTGAACTAGTCTTTAAGATGTCTGCTTTGGGTGTCATGATAGTATTTCATAGACATCAATCATTTTATTTAATTATCCAATATCACCCTCTCCACACTACCTATCACGACCCATCAACTACTTTCCTCTCTCATGTCTGAGATTAATTCATGTTTATCTATTCCACTTAGAAGTTCTCCTGGTACCTTTTAGTTTCATGAGACAT
>NW_022196894.1:86715633-86717304 GCF_008632895.1 Mastomys coucha
TTGCTCCTCAGGAAGAAGGCCGGGCTGTGTCTGTTGGAAGCAGGCTGGCTTTTCATTACAGGCCTTCCCCAATCGTGCTTGTGCTGTTTCCAAATCTAGACTGTCCCCGATATCCTCTCTGCATCTTCCTGCTCCCCACTTAACTACTGTCTTTGTATAACAGAGAAGCAAATTCCGCTATTAAACAGTTGGATGTTGGGGAGACAGAGACGAGAATGGGGGAAATCCATCCTAATGCTCTTCCTCCAGGGCCTGGAGTCCACATTTCTATAGGCGTCCTTGAGGACAATGGTGTCATCCCTTTCCTTAGTCTGTACTGCCCATCAGGCTAGGAGTAAGGCCTTAGCCAGCAATGCTGCCGGAGACACTGGGGTCCGGATACCCTGTCTTTTGTGCTGGCCTCCCTCTCATGTTCAACAAGTACAGCGGGTTTTCTCACTGGGGACCTGGGCCACAAGAACTGGGCTGGAATCCTGGGAAAGACCTTGCTGGGCACTCTCCCCATACAGGTGCAGGTTGTTTCAGGCAATTAACTCTTTCGCCATGAGCACAAAGACTTCATCTATGTTCCTGAACTCCTTGGCGGATGTCTCCAAGCCAGCCAGGAGACCATACTTCTCGGCCAGTGTGCAGGCATCCTCAAACAGGACGTGCTGTTTCTCCCACAGGTCTGATTTGTTCCCGATCAGCATGATGACCAAGTTGGCAGCTCCATATTTTTCTACCACATGGATCCAGTGAGTGACAGATTCAAATGTGGATTGCCTTGTGAGGTCATAGGCAATGATTGCTGCCTAGGCACTCTGGTAGTAGCTTTGGGTGATGGTATGGAAGCGCTCCTGGGCTGCATCTTTACTTTCTGGCCATCTATCTCCAGGGAGCTCACCGTGAAGTCCACTCTGATGGTGTTCTGTTATGACTCACTATAGACTCCAGATTTGAAATGCTGAACCACACACATCTTCCCCACATTGCAGTCCCCAATTAGGATGACCTTGAACAAAAAGTCCATGTTCTCATCCGCTGTTCCAGCTGAGCTGGAGAACTGCATGGCTCTAGCTTCCTGGACACTCTCTCAGCTTTTGCTTTTTCTTCTGGATCTCTCTGCAGCCCTCCGAAGTCTCCTTCTTCCTCTTAACTTGCAGCATGGTAGTTACTCAAGTTCCAGCCCCAGGCATCAGGTGGGATGACCAGAAAAAGTGAAAGGGAAACAAGGGTAATCCCTCCCACCTACAAGGAAGCTGAATCCCCAGGTGAGGTGCTGGCCAGGGTATAGGGCCCAGCGCAGACAGCTAGCTTTCCTGTAAGTATGGATCAGATCAGGGGAAACCACAGAGGAAAATTGCCTTTCACTCAGCTGGCACCCAACAAGTTACCCTGTTCTTCCTTGTGCTCTGTGTCCATCGTGGTACATCCTGCCTGATCCGCTTGTTTGGCTGGGCTGAGAGTTTTTGAAACATTTCTCAAAAATTGTTTGAAAGGCAAAAATTCCATATTTTGTAAAAATTAATTACAGTAAATCTTGGACACCTTTATCTCAACTCTATCCATTATCATACATATCAGCCAATATTTTATTGCTCTAAAGAGGTATCTTGACCAAATCTTAAAAAAGAAAACATTTAATTGAGACTTGTGTGCAGTTTCTGAGGTGTAGTCCTATTTCATCAT
>NW_022196894.1:86718933-86719351 GCF_008632895.1 Mastomys coucha
CACTAAACAACAAAAGACAGAAAGAGAAGAGAGAGATTTCAATGATTTGTGTCATGAGTATTAAAGAATCTAACTGTAGAATGAAGCATTGTCTTGAAACTAGATCCAGATTTTCACAATAAAGCTCTGTGATCTGACCTTGGGATCCTAACATATGAGCACAATTATCTAAGTTATGCAGCGTTGTTTGGGCAGTAAATTCTGGAACCTGGATGTTTTCTGAAGAATAGTAGAGACATGTGTGATGTCATAATGCCTGTGGGTTTTTTCACCAAACATCCAGGTGTATAAAAGGCCCTTGGCAGTTGGTTTAATCCAGACTCTAGAAACCTACTGCTTCATCTTCCTCCGAACGCTCCACTCCTGAAACCATGTGTTATTATGGCAGCTACTATGGAGGCCTGGGCTATGGCTATGG
>NW_022196894.1:86721168-86721826 GCF_008632895.1 Mastomys coucha
TGCTGCAGAGGGAAGAGTCAGAGAAGTGACCCTGGTGTTTAGAGGAGGCAAGAAGATCCTAAGTGATCACAAGACATTGTACAAAGTGTTATATAAATTATTGGTAGATTGTTTTGCTTTTATCTGATGGTGACTATTCCTTGGTTCTTCACGATTTAAGAAAGAACACAGTCAGTTTAATTTATGTCTTTCGTTTAAGCCCACAGTTAACATACTTTATAAACTTTAAAGAGATTCTGGATCTTTAAGAAATATTGCATATGTTAGAGATACTGAGCATTTAATGTTTTGAGTCTTTCAAAGCAATGAGAATTTTAAAAGTTTTACAGTTTTGGTGAGATCTTGGGGAAAAACAGGTAAGATGAATTAGTGTTAAATACGCATGGGTGTGTTTATTGGTTAACAGGGGTCAATAATACTAAAGTGTTAGTATCAATTTGGTGCAAACTAAAGTCCTGTGATAAGACTGAACCACTTCAACACAGTTAAGAAAATACATACCATGGAGAAGTATTTTTGTGTGAAGTAAATAATTTGAAGAAAATACTAGGATATGGAATGAGGCAAACTTTTTATACTTTGTAAGATTGCTAACAGGAAAATGAGTATAGTTGATAAACCAATGTATAGTTCTAGTGCAATTTCTATAAAAATTCCA
>NW_022196894.1:86722934-86724242 GCF_008632895.1 Mastomys coucha
CTGAGGACATTATGCAGATACCCAACCTTTCTGACCAGAAGGGCTTCCAAGTGTTTTTACACCAGGAATTCAAAAATGTCTTCAAAAATTCTAACTTTAGGACAAAATATATAAAAGAGAATTGAAATTCAACATGGTCATCTAATTCCTCAACTGAATTTGGACCGTGATAGTATTTTATATTATCCTTATCATACTCTGTATAATGATTGCAAATTAAACTCTCAACCATTTATTGAAAGGTGTATCCTCAAATAATGAAATGAATAAACTCTACAAAGTACTTTCTGTATTTTCCATGCTTTTGCATCTGATTGGTTACATGTATGGAGCTGGTTGCAGGAATGGGTGAGGGGAGTTTAAGAAAGGATGTTATTTAAGGAGATTGTCATGGAGAAGGAAAACGGGGAGAAATAAGGGAAGGGAGAGGAAGTTAGAAAAAGAAGCAATTCTTTTCAGTGTTCAAATGCACATGGTCATTTTCTCGTGATTATAACTTGAATGTCATAAAGAATATTAGAATATACTTGCTAGTGTACCTATTTTTTTAGGATTCAGTGATTTTCACCTCATTGTATGAGAATCTGTGTGTATTGAAGATTACCTGTCACTTCCCTGTGTGTTTTCAAACATGCCAATGCTATTTTTCCCGAAGCTACAGGAAGTTACATTTCCATCAACAATAGAGAAGGGTGCCCTGCTCTACATGCTTTGTAACATTCATCTTTTGTCTCTCTAATACTAATTGTCTAACAACTGTTGGCTAAAATCTCAACTCTCTTTTGATTTGTATCTCTGAGATATTAGTGAAGTACAACATTATTGAGTCCATTTGTCCATCTGTATCTATTCCTGTACAAAACACCTCTTCTATAGTGTATATATGTATATGTATGTATGTATGTGTATACACACATATATATATACTTGTACATACATATATACATATACAAATATATATAACTTCCCACTCATATTTCTGCATTGATAACCTTCCTAATATTCTCATTTTTTTCATTTGTATGGAGCATCTTTTTATACACTTGTTTTGTTTTTCAGAATTTGTTAGCTGTATCTCTAAAAGTTTACAATTTCAAGGTTTTTTATTCTTTTGTTTGCATTTCTGACATCCTGTGTGTGTGATGCATGTGTCACTGTGTATGTGTAAGTGTGCACAATAATGTGTAGTGTGCCCTACTGGGAAGATTTTATTTGTGGCCTTCTACTTTTCTCATTTGAACTGCACCTTACACACTGTGGTAGAACCATGTTAGCTGGTATCTGTGATTCTTCTTAGTCTGGCTATCC
>NW_022196894.1:86725681-86726525 GCF_008632895.1 Mastomys coucha
CAGGTTGTTTCAGGCAATTAACTCTTTCGCCATGAGCACAAAGACTTCATCTATGTTCCTGAACTCCTCTGTAGATATCTCCAAGCCAGCCAGGAGGCCATACTTCTCGGCCAGTATGCAGGCATCCTCAAACAGGACGTGCCGTTTCTCCCACAGGTCTGATTTGTTCTCGATCAGCATGATGACCAAGTTGGCAGCTCCATATTTTTCTGTCTCATGGATCCAGTGAGGGACAGATTCGAATGTGGTTCGCCTTGTGAGGTCATAGGCAATGATGGTTGCCTGGGCACTCCGGTAGTAGCCTTGGGTGATGGTATGGAAGCGCTCCTGGCCTGCAGTGTCCCAACACCTGCTTCTTTACTTTCTTGCCATCTATCTCCAGGGAACTCTCTGTGAAGTCCACCCCAATGGTGTTCTGTTGTGACTCATTATAGACTCCAGATTTGAAGTGTTGAACCACACACGTCTTCCCCACGTTGGGGTCCCCAATAAGGATGACCTTGAACAAAAAGTCCATGTTCTCATCCACTGTTCTGACTGAGCAGGAGAACTGCATGGCTCTAGCTTCCTGGACACTCTCTCAGATTTTGCTTTTTCTTCTGGATCTCTCTGCAGCCCTCCTATGTCTCCTTCTTCCTCTTACCTTGCAGCAAGGAGAAGTAGCTGAGAGGTTTGTATCTGAAACGGCACACAGCAGGAGAATTTTAAAGGTTTTACACTTTTGGTGAGATCTTGGGGAAAAAGAGGTAAGGTGAATTAGTGTTAAAAAGGCATGGGTGTGTTTGTTGGTTGACATGGGTCAATAATATTAGAGTTAATATCAATTTGATACAAACTAAAGTCC
>NW_022196894.1:86727922-86729791 GCF_008632895.1 Mastomys coucha
GTAAATTTAACTCTCAACCATTTGTTGAAAGGTGTGTCATCAAATAACTAAATGAATAAACTCTACAATATACTATCTGTATTTTCCATGCTTTTGTATTTGATTGGTTATATTGGTGGAGCTGGTTGTGGGAATGGGTGAGGGGAGTATAAGAAAAGATGTTATTTTAGGAGATAGTCATGGAGAAGGAAAAGGGGGAGAAATAAGGGAGGCAAGAGGAACTTAGAGAAAGAAGCAATTCTTGTCAGAGTTCAAATGCAGATAGTCATTTTCTTGTGTTTATAACATGATTGTTATAAATAATATAAGAATATACTTGGTAGTGTACCTATTTCTTTAGGATTCAGTGATTTTCATCTCATTGTATATGAATCCGTGTGTATTGTAGATTATCTGTCACTTCCCTGTGTGTTTGAAAACAGTCCACATGCTATTTTCTTATAGCTACATGAAGTTACATTTCCATCAACAATAGAGAAGGGTACCCTCCAATACATGCTTTGTAACATTCATCTTTCTTGTCTCTAATGCTAACAGTCTAACAACTGTGGGCTAAAATCTCAACTCTCTTTGGATTTGTAACTCTGAGATATTAGTGAAGTACAACATTATTGAGTTCAGTTGTCCATTGTATCTATTCCTGTACAAAATACCTGTTCTAAATCTCTGCCTATTTTAGGATCCATTCATATTCTTTTCACTGTTTAGCTTATATACATATATATTTATGTACATATGTATGTATCTATGTATGTATACATATACACATATATACATGTATATACCTACATATATACGTATACAAATATATATACTTGCAACTCAGATTTCTGCATTGATTACCTTCCTAATATTCTCATTTTCTTCATTTGTGTGGAGCATCTTTTTATACAGCCATTTTGTTTTTCAGAATTTGTTAGCTGTATCTCTGAAAGTTTACTATTTCAATGTTTTTTTATTCTTTTGTTTGCATTTCTGACATCCTGTGGGTGTGTTGCATGTGTCCCACTGTGTATGTGTATGTGTGCATGATAATGTGTAGTGTGCCCTAGTGGGAAGATTTCATTTGTGGCTTTCTACCTTTCTAATTTCTCTGCACCTTACACACTGTGGTAGAACCATGTTAGCCAGTACCTGTGATTCTTCTTAGTCTGCCTATCCATCTGATTCCATTTAATCTGCCAGGTGTAATGGTGGGAAGACACACTCAACTAAACTTTAAGATGTCTTCTTTAGGAGTCAAGATAGTATTTCATAGACATTGGTCTTTTATTTAATTCTCCAATATCCCTCTCCACACTACCTATCACTACCCCTCAACTACTTTAATCTCTCATGCATGGAATTAATTCATGTTTTTCTATTCCACTTAGAAGTTCTCCTGGTACCTTTTGGTTTCATGAGACATTCTACATACACACACATAGCACATACAAATACAAACATGCATACACACACACACACACACACACACACACACAAATATGTTGATTCTTTTATGACCAAAGTCTTGTAGCAGTTGCGATTTTTTAAACATTTCTCAAAAATTGTTTGAAACGCAAAATTTCCATATGAAGTAAAAATTAATTACAGTAAATTTTGGACTCATTCAACTCTTCCCATTATCATACATCTCAGCCAATACTCTATTGCTCTAAAGATGTATCTTGACCACACCTTTAAAAAGAAAACATTTAATTGAGTGTTTTGTGCAGTTTTTGAGGTGTAGTCCTATTTCATCATGAGGGGAAGCATGACAGCATGTAGTCAGACATAGTGATGGAGAAGTAGCTGACAGGTTTGGATCTGAAACTGCACACAGCAGGAGAAGAGTGACAGAGTTTTGCATGGTCTGTTGAAACCTGGAAG
>NW_022196894.1:86731616-86742849 GCF_008632895.1 Mastomys coucha
CATATTTATTTAATAATAACAAAGCAAAGCAAGGAAAGCAAAAAATATTTTCAGTATGGAGCACTAAAAAACAAAAGACAGAAAGAGAAGAGTGAGATTTCAATGATTGTGTCTTGAGTATTAAAGAAACTAAGTGTAGAATGAGGCATTGTCTTGAAACTAGATCCAGATTTTCACAATGAAGCTCTGTGATCTGACCTTGGGATCCTAACATATGAGTGCAATTATCTAAGTTATGCAGCGTTGTTTGGGCAGTAAATTCTGGAACTTGGATGTTTTCTGAAGAATAGTAGAGACATGTGTGATGCCATAATGCCTGTGGGTTTTGTCACCAAACATCCAGGTTTATAAAAGGCCCTTGCCAGATGGTTTCATCCAAGAAACCTACTGTTTCATCTTCCTCTGAACGCTCCACTCCTGAAACCATGTGTTATTATGGCAGCTACTATGGAGGCCTGGGCTATGGCTATGGGGGCCTGGGCTATGGCTATGGTGGTCTAGGCTGTGGCTATGGCTGTGGTTATGGCTGTGGCTATGGTGGCTATGGCTATGGCTGCTGTCGCCCACTGTGCTGTAGAAGATACTGGTCTTATGGCTTCTACTGAGGACATTATGCAGATACCCAACCTTTCTGACCAGAAGGGCTTCCAAGTGTTTTTACACCAGGAACTCAAAAATGTCTTCAAAATTTCTAACTTTAGGACAAAATGTATAAAAGAGAATTGAAATTCAACATGGTCATCTAATTCCTCATCTGAATTTGGACCGTGAGAGTATTTTATATTATCCTCATCATACTCTGTAAAATGATTGTAAATTTAACTCTCAACCATTTGTTGAAAGGTGTATCATCAAATAACTAAATGAATAAACTCTACAAAATACCATCTGCATTTTCCATGCTTTTGTATCTGATTGGTTATATTGGTGGAGCTGGTTGCAGGAATGGGTGAGGGGAGTATAAGAAAGGATGTTATTTAAGGAGATTGTCATGGAGAAGGAAAAGGGGGAGAAATAAGGTAAGGAGAGGAATTTAGAGAAAGAAGCAATTCTTGTCAGAGTTCAAATGCAGATGGTCATTTTCTTGTGTTTATAACATGATTGTTATAAAGAATACAAGAATATACTTGGTAGTGTACCTATTTCTTTAGGATTCAGTGATCTTGATCTCATTGTATAAGAATCCGTGTGTATTGTAGATTATCTGTCACTTCCCTATGTGTTTGAAATCATGTCACATGCTATTTTTCTCATAGCTACAAGAAGTTACATTTCCATCAACAATAGAGAAGGGTGCCCTCCAATACATGCTTTGTAACATTCATCTTTCTTATTTCTAATACTAACAGTCTAACAACTGTTGGCTAAAATCTCAACTCTCTTTTGATTTGTATCTCTGAGATATTAGTGAAGTACAACATTATTGAGTCCAGTTGTCCATCATATCTATTCCTGTGCAAAACACCTATTCTAAATCTCTGCCTATTTTAGCATCCATTCATATTTTTTTGGCAGGGTAGCTTATATATATATACATGTATATATGTATATATATATGTATGAATATTCATATACACATATATATACTTGTATATTCATACTTATATACATATACAAATATATATAACTCCCCACTCATATTTCTGTATTGTTTACTTTGCTAATATTCTCATTTTCTTCTTCTGTGTGGAACACCTTTTTATATAGTCGTTTAGTTTTTCAGAATTTGTTAGCTGTATCTCTGAAGGTTTACTATTTCACTGTTTATTATTCTTTTGTTTGCATTTCTGACATCCTATGTGTGTGTTGCATGATTGATTTTATGTTATCTTTATCATACTCTGTTCAATGATTTTAAGTTTGACTCTCTACTTTTGTAAAAGGAAAATATGTGTAGTAACCAATATCTATATAATTTAACTGATCAAAACCATTTCTCTATGTTCTATGCTTTTTTATCTTGTTAGTCGTGTATGTTTATGCTAAAATGATGATGTAGTGAAGTAGAGAAATTTGCTGAGGATCAAAATAAGAAAAATAAAGAAGAAAAGAGGAAGTTCATAATCTGCAGAGGGTTTCAGCATTCATCTACAGATGGACATTTGGCTGTTTATAAAGCAACTACTATAAGCAATGTAACAATAAGCATGGTAATGTGCCTATTTCTTTTAGATCCAGTAATTTTCTTCTAATTATATAAGAAGCACTATGACTTCTAGATCACCTGTCCCTTCCTTATATATTTGCAAACATGCCACATGCTTTCTTCTGTCATGGCTGTACCACGTTATCTTCTCATTAACAATGGAAAAAGGTGAGCGTTTTTCCACATGCTTAGTAACATTCATCTTTTTTATTTCTAATATTACGTATCTAACCATTGTGGTCTGAAATATCATGTTTTGTTTGCATCTTTGTGTTATTAGTGATGGAAAACATTATTCTGTCCATTTGTCCTTCTTGCTCTTTGAATAATATCTGTTCTATAAATCAGCTCGTCAGCATTCATTTATATCATTTTAACTGTTTAATTTACCTGTGTACATCCTCCAAAAAAAATGTGTTAGTCTTCTGCCTGCTATACTTGTTTTCTTTTTTTTGTGTGCTACATCTTTCCACCCAATTTGGAGATATCTATTTTTATTGTAATCCTCACCCACAGAAACTAATTTTTGTTGCCCAGCTTGTCTTGAGATTGGGGCCTGTTACGGTGTGTGACCATATTACCAGAAGTCCTATCATTAACAAATCTGATCTTTCAGCAGCTATCAAATGGTAAGTGCTTCTCAGCTAATGATAGCTGAATTCTCTCCTCCATCTATACTAGGATTTTTTGTTTCTGTTGGGAGCTTACTCAGGTATTGTGTATATTGTCACAATCATTGTGGGTTGAAATATCTATTTACCATGCTGTGTGTTGAAAACAACTCCCTTGAAGTCATTCACCACCTCAGATTTTTACAATACTTCTATCCCCCTTCTACAAAGATCCTGTGAGGCTGTAGCAGGTAGTATGATGTGCATGTCCAATTTAGGATTGAGAGCACCACCTATGTTTAAATGCATATTAACCATTTTGGACAGCATGTCTCTGTTGACTGCCAGTTACTGCAAAAGCTTCCTTGATTGGGTTTAAGGCATATAGTGATTTATTTTCATGAGGCATTTAAATGGTATGCCCATTTCACAGGATAATTAGTATCTAGTTCTCCTCTTGGACCTGTGAACCTGTGGTTTTTAATTTTTTATTACATTTAGTTTTGCATTCATTTTCTAGTGTTGGGATATGAGATACGCATATGCTATATGGTGCACCTAGAAGTCAGAAGATGTGACAGTGGATTTTCTCCTTCCACTATATGAGATGCTCTGATAAAAACTCAGGTCTTAGGGTGTAATAATGCCTTTACCCATTGAATTATCTCATAAGCCTAGCATTTGACTTTCTCAGTATGGCTTATTGTGCTTAACATAATTACCAGTAGTACCTATTTGGGGACAGCAGAATAATTTTTATAGAAACTAGGATATGGAATGACAATAATATCCTGCTCATGGATTAGCAGATTAAAAACATGGAAGTGGCTGTTTGTTGAAGCAATACACAGATTTCATGCAATCTTCATCAAAAATTCTAATTATATTCTTACCAAAATTAGACAACACATATGAAGGCACAAAATGACATTAATAAATAATACAAAGCAGGAAGGAGGAGACTGGACCTGCCACTGAAACTGGCCTTAAATTATAATAAAAACTAACTAACAATATCAGATAAACCATACAGAAAATTTAAAGACTATGTATGAATAGAATACATTCAGATTAAACCAAAATATGTTCATGTAGATAATAACTATCATCAAGTTAAAGTTACTTAACAAATAATCACATCATTCTTCATTAGAAAGGCTTGGTGAATGCACTTCTCTTGATAAACTTATTCTAAATAACAAAGCAAACAAAGAAAAGAGAATACAAAGACCTTTTATCTGTGGAGTATTACAAAACAGATATAAAAAATAAGAGAGAGCTATTTCAATGATTTGTATTGTGGCACAGAAGAATTTTATAAGTATTAAATAAAACAGAGACAAAATCAGGCAGTCTTAAATGCAGTATCAGAATTTCATGTTAAAATCTTGTGCTTTGACCATGAGATCCTGACATGTGAGCACAATTATTTCCAGTTATGCAGCTTTGTTTGGCCAGTAAACTATGATACTCTGATGTTTTCTGAGGCAGGGTGGAGACATGTGACATTTTAATGCTTGTGGTTTTCTCCATCAAACTCCCAGGTGTTTAAAACGTCTATGTCAGTGGATGACAACTGGACACAAGGATCCTACTACTAGTCATTTGCTAAATCATCTAGTTCTGACAACATGTGCTACTATGGCATCTACTACAGAGGTATGGGCTATGGATATGGAGGCCTAGGCTGTGGCTCTGGGTGTAGCTATGGTAGCTATGGTTATGGCTGTTGCCACCCACTCTATTGTAGAAGATACTGCTTCTATGGCTTCTACTGAAGAGTTTCTACAGCTGCCCAGCCCGTAGTCTGTCATGTACTGTCTTGCAGACTTATCTTTAAGTTTCCTCACATGAGGAATTCTTACATATTTTTATAATTTCAAACTTTATGCTAAACTTATCTGAGAAAAACCAACAATACCTGACCATTTTTATCATTTTTGTCTGGACTCTGTGACAGCTTGCAAATATTTTTATCAATTACTTTGTGAGGATCTGTAAAATGTGGTCAGCTGTGAACCCTTTATGTTTTATCAAGCCGTATGCATTATTATTAGTGTATTTCACTGTAGATTTTTGCTTTCCTAGAGTTTTAGTAAATAATCTCTCAATTTGTCACATATATTTATGTATGTGTTTGATTTTCCACATATTCATGGGTTTATTTAAGTGAGAGATGGAAGGAAGCCAAGAGACGTGGAGGAAGAAAGATTTTATTTAGTTGTCTAATATTAATAATAGGGAAATATATCATTTCTTACTAAAAGCTCATTAAAAATATAATCACCTATCATCCTGAGTGAGGCAACCTAATCACAAAAGAACACACATGGTATGCACTCACTGACAAGTGGATATTAGCCCAGAAGCTTGGAATACCCAAGATACAATTGACAAACCACATGAAACTCAAGAAGAAGGAAGACCAAAGTGTGGATATTTTACACTTAGAATGGGAAACAAAACTCCCATGGAAGGAGTTACAGAGAAAAAGTGTGGAACAGGGACTGAAGGAATGACCATCTAGAGACTGCTCTACCTGGGGATCCATCCCATATACAGTCACCAAACACAGACACTATTGTGAATGCCAACAAGTGCTTGCTGACAGAAGCCTATTATAGCTATCTCCTGAGAAGCTCTACCAGTCCCTGGCAAATACAAAGGGTGGATGTTCACAGCCAACCATTTGATTAAGCACAGGGTCCCCAATGGAGGAGACAGAGAAAGGACCCAAGGAGCTGAATAGGTTTGCAGCTCCATAGGAGGAACAACAATATGAACTAACCAGTACCCCTCAGAACTCCCAGAGACTAAACCACCAACCAAACAGTACACATGGTGGAACTCATGGGTCCAGCTGCATATGTAGCAGAGGATGGACTTGTCTGCTATCAATGAGAAGAGAGGCGCTTGGTCCTGTGAAAGCTCTATGCCTCAGTGTAGGGGAATGCCAGGACATTCCAGGAAACAGAAGTGGGTAGGTGGGTGATTAGGGGGAGGGGGAGGGGAAACCAGGAAAAGGGATAACATTTGAAATGTAAATAAAGAAAATATGTAATTTTAAAAAATCCTTTTCACTCTCAGCACTCCTGAGCTGTCTAGAGATCTTTGTATAGGACTGAGGTCTCCTGAACTTTCCCTTCCCACATTGGTATGTCCATTGTCCTTGTTCAACTTATGTTTAGAAAGTCATGTTGCTGAGGGTTTATGAGTATAGATTCTGATGTTCCTTGACCACACAATTTCACAGTGAAATTCCTCTGACTTTTAAAATCTTCCCTCTCCTTTTGCAATGATCCCTGAGCCTTGGGTGCAAGCGCTGTTTGATATAAACAGACATAGGTAGAGATATAGACATAGAGATGTGTTTGTGTGTATCTCTGTATGCATTAATCTTGTCCAAACTAAAAATTATTTCAATCTTTATTTTATCTGTATTCCACAATTAAGATGATAAGACTAAAAGTAATGACATGCTGGTATAAAATATGAGAAACTGAAGGACCCCTATTCTGGAGAACATTCTGTAAAAGAAAAATGGGTTCTCTTTGAGCTTTGCTTACCAGGTCTAGGAAACCATATTTAGAGACATAAATGCACATGTCTGTAATAACACTTGCTATGTGATCCAGAGAAGAAAAGAGATCCAGGTTACTCTAGAAATGTTATTTTTATTTGTATTTATTATTCTATCACAAATTATATGCCAGCTGCAGTTTATCCTCCTTTTTGGCCTCCTAGTCCCTCCCCTACCACCACCCTATCCCCCAAATCTTCTACTCCTTTATTTCTCTTCAGAAATGGACAGGCCTCACAAGCATATCAATCAAACAGAGGATAGCAAGTTTCAATAAAAGTAGGGACATCCCCTCATATTAACGTTGGATAAGGCAACCCAGTATGAAGAAAAGGGCCCCAAAAGCATGCAAAAGCGGCCCTGCTCCCACTTCTAGAAGTCCCACAAGAAGACCAAGCTACATTACCATAACATATATGCAGAGGGCTCAGATTAGACCCATGCAGGCTCCCAGATTATTGGTTCAGTCTCTGTGAGCAGCAGTGAGCCAAATTTAGTTGATTCTGTGAGATTTCTTATGGTGCCTCTGACCCTTCTGGCCCCTATAATTTTCCTACCCCTCTTCACTGGGATTCCCTAAAATTGGCCCAATGTTTTTGGCTTTGGGTCTCTGAATCTGCTCACATCAGTTGCTGTATGAAGCCTCATTTCCTACATTAAGCCTCTCTGATACCAGTTATGCTGGGATCCAACCTACAAGTATAGCAGAGTTATCATCAGGAATCACTTTATTGACTTGGTTTTGGTCTTGTTTGGTTGTATTCCTTCCAAGTGTCTGGCTTCTGGTTCGTGATCCTCCAGTCAGTGTCAAGGGTGAGTGCCTTTTCATGGCATGAGTTCCAAGCTGGACCAATCATTGGCTGGCCACTCTCCAAAGTTCTGCACCACCTTTATCATAGTGCATCTTGTAGGAAGGAAATTTGTAGGATGAATGTTTTAAGGCTGTGTTAGTGTCCCAGTTCTTCCATGGAGGGGAAAAAAAAACAAGTCCAAGTGGAGCCAAGTCCTCAACATAAAATCAGATACAATGAACCTGATAGAAGAGAAAGTAGGGCATAGCCTTGAATACATTGGCACTGGAGACAATTTGCTGAACTGAACACCAATAGTGCAGGCACTAAAACTGACAGTTAATAGATAGGACCTCATGAAACTGAAAAGTTACAATAAGGCAAAGCACACAATCAATAAGAAAAAATGGGATAATATTTTCACCAACTTCATATCTGACAGAGGGCTAATTTCCAAAATACATAAATAACTCAAGAAACTAGTAACCAACTAACCAAATATTCCAATCAAAAATTGGGATACAGATCTAAAGAAAATTCTCAACAGAGGAATCTCAAAAGGCCAAGAAGCACTTAGAAGTATTCAACATTCTTAGCTATCAAGGAATGCAAATCAAAACAACTCTGAGCTTCCATTGTACACCTGTCAAAATGGCTAAGATAAAAACACAAGTAATATTTTTAAAGTAACTCATTATGTTAAGGATGAGGAGTAAGAGGAACATCTTCCATTAGTGGTAGAAGTGCAAGCTTGTACAGCAACATAGGAAATAAATATGGTAGTTTCTCAGAAAATTGGAATTGATGTACCTTAAGACACAGCTATACCACTTCTGGGCATATAATAAAGGACATTCCATCTAACAACAAGGATACACTCAACTATATTCATAATAGCTTTATTCACAATAACCAGAAACTGTGAAACAATCTAGATGTCTCTCAACTGAAGAACTGTTAAAGAAAATGTGGTACATTTACACAATGGAGTATTACTCAGCTGTTAAAAAAATAACATCATGAAATTTGCAGGCAAATAAAGTCACTAGAGAAAATCATTCTGGATGAGGTAACCCAGACCCAGAAAGGCATACATGGTATATACTCACTTACAAGCAGATATAGCTGTAAAATAAAGTATAACCATGCTACAATCCATAGACCTAGAGAGGCTAAGTAACAAGGAAGGCTCAAAAAGAATGCATGAATCTCTGCACTCTCTGAAGGAAAGAGAAATAGAAAAGATATAGCAGGTAGACTGGAGGGCTGGGGATGGAAACAAAGAGATCAGGTTGGGTGAAGATGGATGGAGAGAGTACTGGGAGAGACAACTGGAATTGGGAGGCATTTCAGGGATGAGGTAGAAATCCAGAGCAATGGAAAGTCCGAGGAATATGCGAGAGCTATCTTAGGTAATGGGAGATGTGGAGCATGAACAGGTCATCTACTGTAACCAGGCAGGGCTTCCAGGGAGGCTGTTACCTTTTTGTTTTAATTCAGAAGTTGCCAGGATTATTTTTTTATGAAACGAAAGTGAATTACTTAGAATATTTCATCCCAAAGCAAAGGAATATACCTTCTTCTCAACATTTCATGGTACCTTCTCCAAAACTGAACATAAAATTGGTCACAAACAGGCCTCAACAGATACAAGAAGATTGAAATAATCCCATGCACCCTATCAGAGCACCATGGACTAAGGTTGGCCTTAACTACCAACAAAAACAATGGAAAACACACATACACATGGAAGCTGAACAATTTTCTACTCAATGATAACTTGGTCAAGGAAGAAAGAAAGAAAGAAAGAAAGAAAGAAAGAAAGAAAGAAAGAAAGAAAGAAAGAAAGAAGGAAAGAAGGAAAGAAGGAAAGGAAGAAAAAATAGGCTTTTTAGAATTTAATGAAAATGAAGACACATCATACCAAAACTTATGGGACACAATGAAAGCAGTGGTTAAAAGGAAAACGCATAGCTATAAGGACTTCCAAAAAGAAACTGGGTAGAGCTTACACTAGCAGCTTGACAGCACACCTGAAAGCTCTAGAATAAAAAGAAGCAAAACACCCAAGAGGAGTAGACCACAGGAAATAATCAAACTCAGGGCTAAAATCAACCAAATAGAAACAAAAAGAACTATACACAGAATCAACAAAACCAGGAGCCGGTTCTTTGAAAAAATCAACAAGATAGATAAACCCTTAGCCAGACTAACCAGAGGGCACAGAGACAGTATCCAAATTAATAAAATTAGAAATGAAAAGGGAGACATAGCAACAAAATATATCTTAAAATAACTATTCTGTTTGTTGAATATAAACAGTTGAAAATATTAAAATCATGTTCTACCAAAAAAGTTAGATAAAAGAAAAAAGTACATAGAAAACATTTCATATCAATTTGGAAGAAAATAATAACCAAAGTTCAAAAGATACTAATAGGCATAATTTTTTAATTAAAAGATACAAGAGAATATTATTTACTATAGACTGGTAAATGAAGGCAAATCCTGGCTGGAATATCAATAATTGTATTTGTTTCATGTTATCATTTGTTGGATTTAAGGCAAAATCTCTCTCTCTCTCTCTCTCTCTCTCTCTCTCTCTCTCTCTCTCTCTCTCTCTCTCTCTCTCTCTCTCTGTCTGTGTCTGTGTGTGTGTATGTGTGTGTGTGTGCATGTGCACATAATGTTGTCATGGACCCTCTATAATTTAAATTCAAATTATTGAACTTGTAAAAGCCTACAAAAAACATAAAAGACAAATTTTAATGACCAACAAAAGTATCAGCCAAGCATTGGAGTTTTCAGGTTAGAAATTCCAAATTAGTCTTGCAGGAAATCAAGAAATTTTTCAGTCTATGTGAAATCTGTGGAAACTCACCATAAAATAAAAAGTTAGTTTCAAAATCACTAAAACAAGGCAAGAGTGGAGTTATCAGCTAAATACACTGAGCTAAGTTATTAAACTTAAACTTGAGCAGATTAATTAAATTCAACAAAATGATTTCAAAATGGGATGTAAAACACTGAAGATAGCAGATAGAAACTCTCAAAGCTCATGGATGGGAGGCACACATTCACTCATAATTCATCGAGGATGACAAAAATATGCAGTGGAACTGTTTGTTCAAATACTTTATATTTTTCAACATTGTTAAAAGATTGTCTATTCACTGTCCAGGGAGAAAAAAAAAAACACAATTAAAATCTTATGCAAGCATAATAGAATCACTGAAAATTAAATTCAAGCCCCAAATCTTAATTTAGTCAACAACACAACATAAACTCATTATCTGGAAAAAGCAAGGAGAAAGAGGATGGAAAATACTGTAACAGAGACAAAGAGAGCTGGAAGAACATGATGTTTTGAGGTTGGATTATAAATAAATGCTAGTCTAGAATGACTTACAAAATTTCCATACAATAAAAATAAATATGTTAACAAAATCTAAACAAAGGAATAATAAAAAGTTTAAAAGCTTACAGCACATTTTAATAAATAGTTAAATTTATCGAGGGTGTCTATAAAATGGTTATAGTTATTTTTAGGTTAAAAAAAAATCCAGACTGGGAGTAACTGGGACCAGTGGGACCAAGCACACATCTGACAGCTCAGTGACTCGGGTTCCTTCCAGTCTGTCTGGGCTGATGTCCCTAGTTAATCGTCTTTGTTTCTTTTGGGTATATAAATACTTTTGAAATATATAAGCTGTTCTGAAAACCATAGTACAGTGTAAAAACATGAAATAAACAATACTACTAATAGAGAGGCTGAGATAGGAGAAGAAAAATTTCAAGACCTTTATGTTCTACACAGCAAGACACTGTCACAAGCAAACAGCTGAAAATGTATATAGATTGGACAATATTGGACCTATTTCTCCACTTACCAAATTAGAGAGACCATTGGATGACAATCAACATTTCTAATTCCTCATATTATTGGATTTCAATTGATACAAAGAGTGAGACTGAATGTTTTGCTTGACGTTTATAACTCTTGTATCTAGTTTGAAGAAGAGGACTTTATAAGTTACCTTTCTCTGAGATGAATGCTTTTCCAAATTATCACAGCTAATGAACCAAATTTTTACTCTCACCTAAT
>NW_022196894.1:86743326-86768228 GCF_008632895.1 Mastomys coucha
TATTTTGAAATATACAGTTAATGTTTGGAGTTATTTAAAATTTATATTGAGAAAAATGTATTTTCACTTTTGCTGTAGACAAGCGTCTACATAAGACTGTTAAATTGATTGTTGTTTTATATCAAACAACTTTCATAATATTTATTTTTATTGTTGTAATATTTTATAAATTTTAAGGAATATGACAAAAAGATATTCTAGGTATTGAAGGGGTGTCTCTCGGAGGAGTTGGGATACAAAAGGGAAACAAGAATGTGATTTAATTCTATTTATTTAAAATATGTTTTTAAATGTTAACAAATTCAGATAAATTGAAATCATGTAACTTTTCTCATCACAATGCAATAAAAGTTTAAAAAGCAAAACAAAATAAAAAAACAAAAATATGTGAAATGAACAGAAAAAAATTATAATTTTCCATAAGCCTGAAAAAAAAAGAAAAAGAAAAAGAAAAAAAATCCAATGAGGAGCATAGAGTCACAAAATAAATTACCTATATGTAAATAATAATACAAACTTTTTTGAGACAATTATTTGAAGATGATATGCATACAAGAAAGAATAGAGTACACAGTAGCTTGTCTCAAGGTCACAAATCTAACAAAAGTGACATATAATATGTTGAACCAGGCTGCAACCAGTCAGTAAGTCTGGAGAAATCAGAAAATACGAAATGTAAAATTCATTGTTGAAGGGAAACTGAACTTCGGAAAACTCTCCCTGTCATTTGCCACCCGACAGTTCTGTTTCTGAGTTTACATTCAACTTCTACTCCTATTTTGATAGAACAGTGTAAGAGCACATCCTTTTGGTAAGTGACACAGAGGAAGTAGAATCTGCAGGCCCTGTAGTCTGGTGTCTTTGACTCTACCACCATAGTGTGGACAACAACATATGACACAGGAATAAATAGCTGTAGATATTTTGTCATGTAAAGCTTTCCTGTTTACGTGTTCATTTGTGGGGAGGTGGGCTGTGCAAGCAACCTGGTTCCAGTTGAGCAAAGATCTGGAACTCCGGAAACCTGGTGGTGGCAATTTCCACCTGCATGAGACAGAAGGTGTTGGACCATGCCTCCTGGGCCTCTGGGTCCTGTGGCATTTACAGCCTCCAAACCCTTCCAGCCCTGCAGAAGAGGTGTGTGCTATCTGTCAAGGAAAAGCTGCACCAAGCCTTCCGTCATGCAAACGAGGCTTCCCCAAGCTCTCAGTCCAAGCCAATGAGAAGTACCTGCTGTCCAACCCTGAATCACCCCCAAAACTGTATGTAAGTCCTATCCAGGGAACTAAAGGAGTGCAAGAACTACTCCATGGTCTGAGCTGTTTGTTCTAAGAGCTGTAACACTTGGGAAGAGGTCCACTCTCCTGAAACGCAGCCTGAAGCTGCACTGCACTCTTCACTGGCTAGTCACCTCTCATCTGCCCAAGCCGACTCAGTGCAGGAGTAACCGAGTAACCTGGAAGGCAGGGCAGAGGCGAAGCCAACTGCATCAGCAGAAGCAGCCGAAGCCACTTCCCCTCCCTGCCCATGCTTGCTTCCTTCCCCAGAACTCTCACACCAGGCCCAGCCAGAGATCTCCATGGAAATCCTCTGGTACACAGGCCCACATTCATTGAAAACAGTCCATTTGTTTCTCAGTTATTTCTGTATATTTACTTTGCATAAGAAATAAAAACATAGTTACTTATTTTACTATTCCTTTTATAAGTCCATTAATATAAGTATTAGAAAGTGCCAATTTAAATCTCCCCCTGATTTTAAATTCTTTGACAATTTAATGGCTTTTTTTCATCACCACTACCCTCACCTTTCCTCTCCCAGTCTCCCTCAATCCCTTTTCCCAATACATTCTACTTCCATGTGCCTTTTTCTTGAACCCACATAGGTTAATTAGAGTTTCTGGCACTAGCTTTAGTGGGACTTTATCTACTAGGGAATAGGCATTTTTTCAGTGGCTACACCACTGAGGAAACCACCAACCTCTCTCCTATCAACCATTAGCTGCCTGTAGAACCTGATGGTGGGGTGGGTTCTTCTGAGCTCCTCCCACATCCACGGGCTGGATTGTGTGCAGGTCTTGTGCAAGCAGCTACTTTCACTTTGTATTTGTTAGTGCAACGGTTATGTCCCATCATAGCTCTCCTTCCCATTTTCTGGGTCTTACTTTTTTTTTTCCAGTTTCTTTTGCCATGTTCCCAGAGCTCTGCAGGTAATGACATTAGGATTGGTCTTGTAGTATTGATCACTCAACAGCTATTTTCAGTACTTTGACCAATAGTGAGTCTGCACTGACTGCTGCTCTGTGGAAGAAAAGGTTTTCTGAGGAAGGCTGAAGGCATTATCCATTTAGCAAAATAACAACAGTATCTGGAGCAGTGGTTCTCAACCTTCCTAATGCTGTGATCCTTTAATAGAGTTCCTCATGTTGTGCTGACTCCAACTATATAATTATTTTTGTAGCTACTTCATAACTGTAACTTTGCTAGAGTTATAAATCATAATGTAAACATCCGACATGTAGGATATCTGATATGTGATCCCTATGAAAGGGTGGCTTCAATGCCAAAGGCTTGTGACCTACAAATTGAGAATCGTTGATCAAGGTCTTCTGATTTTCTTTCATTTATGTCAGACAGCTCTGTGTACATTTTGGAATTGTGAAATGCATGTATTTTAGTCATTCTATGCTTTCTAGACAGATTCACAAAAAAATCTTAATATAGTTTTATTCACCACATTTTTTGTTGTTAACAATTCTCATATTTTCGGGAAATTGTTAACTAGTTTGTAGTTATTCATATAGTTTCTATACTTTGCTAAATTTCTTTTTAACCTTTTACAATAATATTTATACTCCTTTTTAATCGTTCTTGTGTGTTTTCATGTAGAGGTAACTTTTCATGCATGTCTAACCAACTGACCCAAAACTCTTTACTAAAAAGATAATCCTATTAATACAAACTTTAATTTAAATTTCTATTACATTTTTCTTAGTCTCTGAATGCAGTCACACACCCATATCCATTGGGAACTAATTTAAGGACAATCTGCATATATAAAAAATTGATGAAGCTCCAATACTTTACATAAGACCACATAGCATATGACCTACACACATAACCTTTATACTATGAGTCATTTGTAGATAATTCTAACACTTAATGTATCTGATCACAGATGTGCTATTCTGTTATTTGGCAAATAATGACAAGAAAGGCATGAGCATATTCACTAAATAATGGCATTTTTCCAGAAGAGTATCAATTCCAACATGGTTGAATCCATCAAGTTAGATGCCTTCCACAGAAGGCATACTACATATATAAAAACATATTTCCATGTAAACATTTCTTATTTACCCTGATAATTTTAATACATCATTTCTCCAATATCACTTCTTCTCCAAGCTTTCAGAATCTGCATTGTGATCTTTTTCTTTGATACTCATAAGTCGATCTCTTGATGAATTGAAAACATCCGCAGCTCTCTTGGTAGATGTACCCGCAATATGTACTTTCCTCAGCTTGGGATCCATTGCACAACAGCTCATGTTCTCCTGAAAACCTTTCTCTTCATTCCATTTTCTTCTGGCTCTGGATTTTCTTTACTCTTATCTTTTGTTAAGTTTATTAATTTGATTGTTCTACATCTTTGTTCATTTTTAATCTCCTTAGCTCAGTCTCCCTGTTGTAAAATATATGGTTTATTTTATCCTATTACGTCAAACATTTTACTCAGTATATTTCATTTATAGAGATTTCTATGTTATATGAAACACAAGTTGATGGGTTGTTCTAAAATAATGTTATCTATATGGTTAAAATACTGTCTTCATTAATTCTAGAAACTTTTTATTACCTAAAATTCTACAAAGTCTGACATTAATGTAACTACATTGTTTATGTTGTTGTTTCTTGTTTTACATTTTGTTTTGTATTGTCTTTTTGGTAGGAGATTGGTAATGTATAATTATCCTATACTCTGGCTTTCAAACATTTTTCTTACATAATTTTGATTATTTTAACCACTAAATCATTAAATATTTTACATTTTTCCACATTTAAAACTTCCTTGTTTCCATTGAATTATTCAATCTGATTATATTACTGTTCTGTTTGATATTTATCCTACTGTTTTTCTATTACTGTTATATTTACATTTATGTTTTTTCTCATTTCTCAATTTTGTTAACATTTTTAAGTTAATAAGATACTTTGTCCCACTTTTTCTCCTCTTGGCTTGAGAACTATCCATTTCTTTGCTATTCTTGCAGTGGTTCCTTTGTAAACAAAATATATTTGTACCTATTGTATTCTAATATAAAATACAATTTTTACTAATTATGGGGCAGAACCTATAAATTGTATTTGCATATTTTAATATACCTTCAAGCATGGTAGTTTTATGTACATTTCATAATCTACTGATATGATGTTGATAATGACAATGATAAAATGTGTGTACATGGTATGTATTCAATTCTGCTCATATGAATAGAAACATTATAAAATATTCTGTTGTTCCTTGCCTCCTCCAACTTTGTGTGTTTCCAAGTGATGTAAATTTTCTCTTGCCTAAACAGCTTCCTTTAATATTTTTTAAGCATAAATCTTATAGAGGGACATTCTCCCATTGTGCTTTTTTCCAGGGGAGTTGTATTACTTTTCTTATGATGTAAATATTTTTCTGGGAAATAATTATGCAATCTACAACTGCCATTTTCATAAGAAAAAAGGCAAGATTTAATTTTGCTACATAATTAACATATAGAGATTAAATTACACATAATTTTAAAAATTATATGTACTTTATAATATTGTATGAATAGCAAGACTATGCTAAACATTTAAGTGGAAATTGCAAAAAAAAACAGGAAACATTCATAATTTTAAAAGACAAGGAAAGACTTCAAAGAATAGTAGTTTTGTAATCTACTGGAAGTTCCTGAAGGACAGAGCGAGGCATGTGTTCCTCCACTGCTCAGAATGATGCTTCTACTTCAGGAGGTGAGGGCACATGGGGAAGGTTTGGGAGAGCAGCCATAGTTCACATAGCAATTCTCATTTTAGTGCCATATATGATGCTTCTGGTATCTTCTGATAATTTGGCTTTCTCTTCTTTTTAACCTATCTTGCTCAATTTCAGCCCAGAGCATACATATCACTGAAATAGTTTCTCTAAAAATACTTCAAAGAAAAGATCCTGAGATCTTCAGTGTACAATTCTTGTGGTAAATGAAATGCATAGAAAGTAGAGCATGAAAAAGACTCTTTCGGAGAGTTCTGTGGCATAGGTTACTCCATACACTAAATGTATCTTTTCTTTCCATTTGTTCATATACATACGTCATGGTCCATTATGAAGCCTTTTTCAGATTTCTGAGTTTAGACAGAAATAACCTGCCTAATTAAATTAAATAAGCAAATTAAAGTCACATGTAGGTTTAGCTTATAATAAGCCTCCATTTTACCTCTAGAGACACAAAGAATACCTTGTAAAGGAAATGGATAAATAAGTCAGTTGTGGTATACATGACCGAATCAAAAATCTCACCTAATAAGAAAACATGTAAGTAAAAATTGGAGAAGCAGATTCAACTCTGTTTGGAGATGGCCTGTAATAACGTATGCAAAGAATCATCTGGAGAAAAACAAACTTATAAACCATTGGGGTAAGGTTGCCTATCAGAAAAACATGAAAAAAGCAAGTAAACCTGTGACATTTGTACACATAAACAACATGGAAAACGAACCAAGAAAACCCCACTTACTGCAGTGACAAAATTACGTCAGTAGGACTAAAAATAATTCAAAAGATATAAAACTACACAGAGAAAACTGTAACATTAATCAAGGAAATTTGTGAACAAATAAAAGGAAAAATAGTTGCACGTTCATTTATTGGAAGCATTAATATTCTGTAGTCTTCAAAGTATCCTATGAATCTTTATCAAAATTTCAAAGACATTCTTTAGAGCAATACCAGAACCCACAGAAAACCTTTCTGGCCTCCTACTCACCCTTTGGCTGCAGCAGGAGGGGTGGGGGTGGAACCAGGTGCCTGTGTGGTGGGAGACAAAAGAGATTGGAGAAGGATCTGGTACTCTGGGATGCAGAAAGGAGTGTTTTCCCGGCCTCCGAGAAGGGGAGGGGCTACAGGATGAACAGCTGAGAGGAGTCCTTGGGCCTTACAGAGGCCAAGGATGCAGGTTCTAGCCCCTGGGAATTACAGGTGATGCTGGACACCACAGAGAATGAATTGGGGTGCCCAGAGCAGCTTAGTCTGAAGAGAGACTGGGACTGAAGGGAGAGGTTGGCAGGGAAAGGAAGCAGCTGTCCAGTGGTTTCGGGCGTGAGTGAGTGAGCAGGAGTTCTTAGATCCAATCTCAGGACTGCAAATGCTGGGCCCACACAGCGCATCTAGATGAAAAGAGGCAATACATGGTCGTAAAATGTTTTATTATAGAAAGGAGAGAGAAGAGATAAGAAAATAGAGGCCGGCCATGGCCACATGGAGAGTGGGGGGATGGAGGAGGGGAAAGTAAAGATAAGAAGAGTAAGAGGCTAAGAGGGAAGAGAGAGAAGGAGAAGGGAGGAGGCAAACTGCCCCTTATATGGTGGGCTGGGCTATCTGTCTGTGGGATGGGTCATACCTGGCTATGCTCAAAATGACGGGGGGTTGAATCCAGCCAGAATGCTGAGAACTTGGGGCATTGTCTATGCAATAGTTAGCATGGGCTAATGGAGTAGGAGGACTTGTGGAATCAGCCATCTGTGTCTGGGAACATGTCTCCACTGTTTCCATCCCTTGTGGAATCTTTCACTAGGTTCCAGAACTTAAGACTTGTGCAACCAAAACACAGACTGCTTTTAATGGTCTCACAAAGACCCTGAAAGGCAAAACAATTTTGTGAAGGATTAAGTAATCCAGAAGCATCTAATTGACTGTTTATAAATTATGTTTGAAAGATGGAGTGTCAAAGCACTATAGAAAATTAACAAGAGAGCAGACCCATAAATCATAATATAGAGCTCACACAATTTCCATCACATATTTTCATCCTTATGTTGGCAAGGATGTCACACACATACAATACCAAAAGAACAATAGCTTTAATATGCACTGTTGTAGAAACCAAACTACCCCATGAAAAAGAATGACATAGAATCTATGTGTGATACCATACATAAAAATCAGCTAAGATCTAAGACCTAAACCCAGACCTGAAACTATTATACAACTGTCACAATTATGGGTAAAAACAGTGGCTATGGTGTTAGACATGATGCTTTTTATTGAAGCTGTAGAATCTCTGGCAACAAAGGCTAAAAATAGTCAATGGGATTGGAGCCCAATGAAAAGCTTCCAAATATCAAACAAAAGAGCCAACACAGTAAAGACATAATATACATTCTGGAAAAAAAAATTGCAAGGCATTTGGCTGGCAAAGGGCTTATATCCACAATTGCTGCTTCACCTCTCCTCACTTCCACAAACAGCCACAATGTGCACTCAGCTGTTGTTAAGTCATGCTACATAAAGCTAGGTGAATGGTCTCCTAATTTCCAAAATGGTCCAGGCCTCTGTGGCAGCCTCATTTATGTCTCTATTCCCTCCACAGCGATTACTATTGACAAAGAATTGTGTGGAACTCTGTCTCACCTTTCTTTGGCCCCCATAACTTAGTGAATTCACATATTTCTTTTGAGACCTTGTTTCTACTGTCAAAACAAAGATTTTTAGTGTTTCTTAGTGGAGGTATAATGGGTATATTTTGTCACTGAAAAAGAATTATTTGGCAACAAATTTGGAATGGTACTGTCAGTGAGTACAGAATTATGATTTAGTGGGATTTCCCCAATAATACCATGAAAGGCATTGTTTGTTTTAAATCAAGAAAAAGAAACATTGTAACACCAACTACATTGTGTCACATAACTTGAAGCATATATATTCTTCTACTTTATGCTAAAGTGAAAAAAAAGTTTGAGACAATCTACCTAAAAAAGAAAACATTGTTTGGGCTTATGTTTATATAAATCTATTCTATAATTACAGCACTAACCACTTTTCTGACAATTATGGTGGGAGTATTTGATAGTAAAAATTCTCACTTCATAATCAGGAAATTAAAGAGATAGGAAGAAAGGGGACTCAAGAAGATCTCTCAAAGACCTGAAGACCCATCTTAAGTTTCCCTTCTTAAAGTGACTACTACCTACCCATAGCACACCACAGAAAATTTGTGCGAATCTTAGCTAAGTGCAAGGCCTTTGATATTCATGATGCTCATAAAGCAGTGTTTACCAACCTGTGGATCATAACCCTGTGGAGTTGAATGACTTTACACAGGGGTCACATATCAGATAGCCTGCATATCAGACATTTACATTACAGTTCATAGCAGAATCAGAGTTATGAAGTAACAGTAAAAATAATTTTAGGACTGGGGATCACCACAACATCACCACAACCTAAGGAACTATATCAAAAGGCCACGGCATTAGGAAGGGTGATGACCACTGTTCTTAAAGAGGGCCACTACAGGCAAGGATTCCAGAGAAGGGAAAGAGAAAGGCAAGATCTCCTCCCTATCTTGGAAAAAAGACATGAATTATCATCACTACCCCACTCTTGGACAGCATGTTGACAACATTGTGGCCTTCAAATGTACAAGTCCTCTACCCAGTGCAGAGATTCAACTCACATGTTTTAGGCAGATGTGATAAGTACAGCAGAAAAATCACTATGGATGAAGTAGCAGCATCAAAATAGCAAAGGAACAGATAACAAGTCAGACCGCAAAACCCTCGACAAGCCCTGTTCTGGAATAAATAGTATGAGCATGTTAAAAACAAATAAGGGATTTGACAATATCATTAATATCTCTAGTCGTGAACTTGAAAGTCTACATGAAAATATTCATAAATTCTAGATGTACAACCTTACTGGATGTCTTAGTCAGGGTTTCTATTCCTGCACAAAGCATCATGACCAAGAAGCAAGTTGGGGAGGAAAGGGTTTATTCAGCTTATACTTTCACATTGCTGTTCATCACCAAAGGAAGTCAGGACAGGAACTCAAGCAGGGCAGGAAACTAGAGCTGATGCAGAGGCCATGTAGGGACATTACTTACTGGCATGCTTTCCCTGGCTTGCTCAGCTTGCTTTCTTATAGAACCCAGGACTACCAGCCCAGGAATAGCACCACCCACAGTGGACTCTCACACCCTTGATCACTAACTAAGAAAATGCCTTACAGCTGGATCTCATGGAGGAATTTTTTCAAGGGAAGCTCCTTTCTCTGTGATAACTCCAGCTTGTGTCAAGTTGACACACAAAACCAGCCAGTATACTGGGAGATGAAAACATAGTAATAAAAATTATATCAAAAATATGAGAAGAATCTGCCTCCAGTGAAAACTCATTGTGGACACTAAACTAATAAAAACATAGAGTTTAATGCTTGGGCAGTCACAAATAACTAGAGTTCCCTGTTAAAGATTTCTCTGGATTACTGGGATCCTGATATAATATCAAAGGATCCTTAGCTATGAAGGCTTCTGGGTCCCTATTAAACTGTACAACCTAAATCTGGAAAATCTCGATTAATGTTAGTATGAGGGCAATACCTGCCCGATTTTGGCCCTTCCAACCATGGAAAGTGTATAAAAGCCATGGACAAATGGTAGCATTCAAAAAAGAGACAATCTGCTCAACTAAACCCTTCTACTCTAAGAACCACAAGCTAATGTAGCAACTACTATGACAAATGGCTGTGGCTATGGCTGCGGCTATGGTTTCAGCTGTGGCTACAGCTCTGGCTGTGGCTACTGCTGTGGCTGTAGCTCTGGCTATGCCAAGTACAGGTATGGATGCTGCTGCCCATGTTGCTGTGGGAGATATTGGTCCTACTTGTTCTATTGAGAAACACCTGGAGCTGCTCAGCCGGTAGAACTCTTCCTCCTCTATTTCTCAATTATCCATCTACTTTCCTTTACATAAGGGATGTTTTGAACATATTGAAAAATGTATTCTCAACTATTTTAGTTATTATTTTGGCTTCAGCATGCTTCAACTAGGTTTTTCCAAGGTCACATGCAACCATTCAAGAACTTATTTATAGAGTTGATACTGTATTACTTCTTCATTTGCTGCAGCTTAACAGCTTTGATTTGAAAAAAAAAAAATCTCTTTTTTTTTTTTCCAATAAAGCTTGTCTATCACTGGAGTATGCTTTGTACTTACATTGAATTTTCTCCGTTACCTTATGTGAGTGTTGAGGTGTGCATATGGATGAAATAGGAAACTTAGAAATTCGCTTATCTAGAATAGCTGCCAGGATAGATGACAGTGTGAAGAGGCATTGTTGTCAAAGCTAAAAGTGGAGAATCTACTCAACAGTTATATAAAAATCAAGGCAAGCATGTTCCATCTACCTAGTGTGTGGGTAATACAAAGAAAAGTAAACACATCAATTAAGTGAGTCACTCTATCAACAGGAAATTTCTTTTATTTAAAACTGTATTAAAGAATAAAATTACTTTTAAGAACAAATACAAGTGCATGCTAACATGATTCCCTAGTGTGTGTGCATAGAGCAGATGGCTTGAGAAATGCTCTGTGCAGCTAGCTTTATAACCAAGCTTAATGCCAGTTTCTCACTATGTTCTTCATGAGACCTACCAATGCATTATCTTGCCCCCTGCTGACTCCTTGATGAATAGTCAATAGGATGCATAGTGTTATCTTTGAATCCCAAGGAAAAATCTTAAGCCCGGCCATCCCTAAAATGATTTCAACTTTCCATAAATACAAAACATTATGCACTTGCACAAATCTCTTCTCTTCCCATCAGAAGGAAACTAAATGATCAAGTACTTCCATGCTTCTGTGGATGCTGTAATATCTACAGGAACCCTAGGGACTCACAAAACAAAAGGTGACTTTCAAAATGGATCAGAATGCTATTTGGAAGGACCCTGTTCCTAGAAGTGTGATCACACAGGAATACCTCCTGGGATTATTCAGGATGTGTAGAATTTTCAGGTCTCACACACATTAAGCAATACATCAGGCATAATGAGGAGGAGGGAGGTAGAGAGGAATTAGTAAAATTCAAATGCATTGAAATATTAATGATGAGATCAGTAGCCAGCTCCTGCACACATGCTGTAGCATGCATGCCTCCCAGGAGGTCTGCAGCAATCAAACACTCTGGTAAGAATCTGCTCCAAATACCCAAGCCAGCTAGGACAATCACCAGGCCCAGCTGACACAGGACCCACTCCTCCCTCCCACCCCACCCCCTTCTCCACTTTTCTTCTAGTCCTCTTCCTACCCAGGCCAGCTGAACAACCTGATACCTGCCCACAGCATACAGCCTCCATGTTACCCAGGAGGTCTGAAAATCAGAAAGTTGGAAATAGTTCTTCCTACCTGAAGACCCAGATAGACAGGATCTCAAGCAGAGGCACTGGCTTACTAACCCACAGTCAAATTTCTAACCCAGAACTATTGCTGTCTAAAAGAGCTACGGAGACAAAAATGGAGAAGAGACTGAAGCAAAGGCAGTCCAAGGACCAGCCCAACTTGGGATCCATCTCATGGGGAGCGCCAAGGCCTGATACTATTACTAGCACTGTGGTGTGCTTACAGATGGGAGCCTGGCATGGCTGTCCTCTGAGAGGTCCTACCACCAGCTGACTAAGAAGGATGCAGATACTTACACTTAACCACTAGCCTAGAGTTAGGGGCCCCTACAATTGAATTAGGGGAAGGATTGAAGAAGCTGAAGGAGAGAGTGACCCCATAGGAAAACCCACAGTCTCAACTAACCCAGACCTCAGGGAGCTCCCAGTGACTGAGCCACCAACTAGGAGCATACAGGGGCAGGTCCAAGGTCCCTGGCACAAATATAGCAGTGGACTGCCTGGTCAGGCCTCAGTGGGAGAAGATGTGCTTAATTGTTGAGAGATTTGAGGCCCCTGGGAAAGGGAAGACCTAGGGCTGGGAGAGGATCCTCTTGGTGACCGGGTGGGGAAGGGGGGGGGAAGGAATTGGATGAGGAACTGTGTGAGGGGAACTGGGGGGGGACAACTAGATCTAAATAAATAAAGTAATAATAATAATTTTAAAAAGAAATATTAATGATTAGGTAATGGGAGTAGAGAGGACTTTCTCTGTCTCTCTTTGTCTCTCTCTGTCTCTGTCTCCATCTCTCTCTCTCTCTCTCTCTCTCTCTCTCTCTCTCTCTCTCTCTCTGTGTGTGTGTGTGTGTGTGTGTGTGTGTGTGTGTGTGTGTGTATGTGTACTGCTCGGATGTTTTTATCTTTAAATTCTTTTAATGTATATTATACTAAACATTTTAGAAATAAACTACAATGGCAAATGCCTAGTGGACAAATCTCTAGTGCACAATTCTTTTTAAATGGCTCATATAAAATGTTTTTATCTGCATTTGTATAACTCATTATCTGGAACTGATCTAACAGTCTTGTTATTCTCATATATTAAAATGTAAGTGATGTAGTACCAACATAAAAAGCACTTATTCCCTTGTACACACTGTCTTAATTTCCTGACACTGCTGTACTTCTGTGTGATAGTAATCCCTTCCTTCACATCACACCCTTGTCATTATTCCATTACAATTCAAGGAGATAACAAAAGATTAGGAAGCTGCAATGTCTCCTCATTCCTGGTTCTATCTCCGTCAATCTTATATAAAATACCTACACCAGAGCTGAGCCGGTAGCTAATTTAGCTAATGTAAGGTATACCTGAGTTAGAAAATAAAAATAAATGTGTCCAAGTGTAGGAAGGTGTTATGTTTGAGCTGGGAATACAGCTCTGTGCTTAGAGTGGATGCCAGGCATCTTTAAGGCCTTGTGTTCAAGCACTAAAACTGAAAACAAAACACAAAGCATAAAAGGATTACCACAAAGAACCTGTCACCATTGCTATGCATGTAGCTCCAAGCTTCTCTGTCTCATTGATTCTTATACAACCAGTGATGAAAATGTGGTCTTAGATGCCAGAGCACTCTGCTTGGTTCAGGACCTCCTCCACTCACACATGAATCAGCTGCAACGTAGAACTTCATCTAAGCAGTGGTCATTTGTGGAACATGGGCAAGAATCCTGGGGAAATTTAAATGGCAAATTTCAGGTAAAGAGAGAAATTTCTTACAGAAATTCAAGCAAAATAAACTTGGGCCCAGATGTTTTCACTGATGAATTATTTAAAATGAGTAATTAAGAGGTCAGTACAAATCACATTAATATTCTTCTATAAGAGCAATATCTCAAATTTGTCGAATTTCCAGCTGGTTTAACTTTTGGTCATTTGAACAGTGAATTCCAAGGCATTGAGAGCAAGAAGTTATATACCTTATTACATCAATACAACACATGGGGATGTGTGTACTCACTTGTCAAATTTTAACATGTAAGTGAAATGCATGCTAACGGTGTGTAATGTAATATTTCACTGGATACACACAACACTTGCAAAGAAAATCTTTAATAACATTTTTAAACCGTTTCCCTTCTCTGTGTATTGATTTAGACTCACCAAGCATAAAATTGTCCATTGCCACAGACATAACTGTTCTTGTCTGAAGAATAAAATGTTAAAAATTATCTCACACCTTCTAACTCTGAAGAAAAATGTCTTCCCCAAGTCTTGGTAACCTTAGGATCACAGGGGACTCCAAAAAATTCAACAATACTGTTGTAATTGTGTTTGGAGTAGGCCTGATTCTACAGCTGATGTAGAATAATGTCAAAACATTATTCTACAGAACCCAGATTAGAGACCGTGGCTTTTGTGATATAAGTATATGCATTTCAGATGGAGAATGAGTGAGAAAGCAGTGAGTCAATTTGTGAAAAAACAACATATACAGAAATTTCAACATATGAAAATTATATTAAAAAGAGACAGATTGTTTGTATTAATATTATGCTCTCTCCAAAATACCTTGTCCATTTACAAAAATGTTTTAAGAAGTATAGGATTCACCAGTTTTATCTAATCCACTCATATAAAATTATGTAAAAATAGCCCCAGAACACCAGCAGTCATTTTATAGGTAGGAAAACATGAGGGCAAGAAAATGCAAATTATTACCAAGAGGAAGCTGCACTACACACCCATCAGAGTGGGTAAAATTAGAGACCAAAAGTACCAAGTAATTATGAAAATGCTCAGAGCCTGGAACTTACGACAGACTCCTGGTGACATGGTGGCTTTGTGAAATCTCCTCTTGCTACTTCCATATGACACTCTTTAAATGCTCCTCCAAAGTTTAAATGAGAGGAAAGGATCCGGCAAGCATCATAGTTGCTATCTCATTGGCTCACGCCTCCACCTTCTGCAGAGAGGTCTCCAGAGAGGTGTCCTTGTGAACACCTCTGCACATCTAGCTCAGGGGTTTCCACATAGAATCTTCCTTGTGAGCAGCTCTAGACATCTGGCTCAGGGGGATCCACATACCTCAAGGATGCTTTCCCTTGTGGATTCCATTTTCAATGTCACAGTAATTTTCATTTACTGATAGGTGATCTCCATCAACTTCTTCTTACCAAATACACAACAGGAAAATTAAATTTATCTGAGGAAATTATATTTTTAGTCATGTCACTAAGAAGAAGAAATAAACATGAATATTTTGTCATTTATTAAAAGAAAATATGGCCATTTTAATATCTTTGTACAAACCAAACATTAAGCCTGGATGTTTTCATTGAGGAAATCGTTAAGCCCCAGAAGCAGAAAGTACTAAAAATCCATATAAGTTTCAAGAATGGAAAAATAACTATTCACAAAGTTAAGATTGTGTGATGTAGTCCTCATATACACAAAGAGAGATACAATTATAAAACTCTCTCTTTTTAAATATACATCAACAGTTCAAACCAAATCGGCTATATATACACTTCAAGTTTTCAACATCCCAGCATGTTTTAATACTTAGAAATTTAGCCTATGCAATCCATTATATTAAAAGGAAAAGAAAGAAATTTATGTGGATAACTAAATAGATTAAGATAAAATGTGATGGTCCCTGATACTTATTCATGAATTTTCAAAAATCAGTAAAGTGGGACAAGGAATTACTTCCTCAGTTTGGCAAATGGCACCTGCATATAATTCACAGCTTATGTATCACAGCTGATACTGAAATATAGAACGATTTCTCCTTGAAACAATAAAGAAGGTACGTATGAATATCACTGAATATCAATTCACCTTTGTACCACAGATCATAGCTACTGAAATTAACACATATTAATTATTTGGTTTGTTATTCAAGAAATTAAAAATAAATAAACTTGCATTATTGGAAAATGATGTAATCATGGGAAGATAGGTAGACCAAAGATAGAAATCAAGGGAAAGAAGAGGATCCCACAATCAGGTTCATATAAGTAAGCAGATTATAAAAGTGAACTGTTAATACAAACAGTAAACAAAACTATATACAGTGTTACATTAATAATTTGATGACCACATAAGATCTATCTTAATTCACATCATGTACCAAAACAAAATATAAGGTCTTTAATAATTGAAGTAACAATTTCCTTTAAATGGTAAAAAGAAATAAATCCATAAAAGATGTAAATATTATTTAAATGAAATTAAAGCTTCACTTGAACACAGAGAAGGTCACCTCTAAAGAGAAGGTATTTGTGATACATGTATCTAACAAGAATCATAGAAAAAAATAAAGTACTAATAAAACACTGGAAAAGGCCACAAAACACAATTAAAGAGAGCCCAAAACGCCAACAATCATTTTCCAGGAATGAAAACAAAAGTGTCCAATCTCATTAGAGCAAGAAAATGCAAATTATTACCCCAGGGAAACAGTATTGCACACCCATCAGAGTGGATAAAATTAGAAACTGAAAATACCTGGTAATTTTGAGAATGTTCAGAACCTGGAACTTATAACAAGCATTCCCAGGGAGCCTGTAATTAGTACAACCCCCATGGAATCTATGCGGCGGCATTTGCAGATCCTAAACACAAATACATCATTAAAATCAGAAATTCCACTCTGACAAAGTGATCATTTCTGTCCAGTCCCATTTTCTTTGTCCAGTCCATGTATTCACAAAGGCATATAGGTAAATGATGCTCTTGCACTGTATTCTGAGAAGTTGAAGATATTTAGGGGAAACAACTCAACCAACCAAAACTTAGAGAATCCACTGTCAAACTTATACCACAACAAATAATGAGGACCTGTTAGTTCAGTTAATAAATATGAGCTAATGTGGACAAAAAGGGAAATAAAATTCTCTAAAATCACTTGATTTGAAGTATGTCATTCTGACACAAAACTAGAATGTTAGTAATGAGCCATTTTCATAAATTGAAACAAAACTCAAGGAAATTAAAGAGCGGTATATATTTGCTGTAAATCTATATGTGAGGGTATGGTACATAGTCTATGAGAGAAAGAAAGAGTGAGAGAGAAAGAGAGAGAGAGGGAGGGAGGGAGGAAGGAAGGAAGGAAGGAAGGAAGGAAGGAAGGAAGGAAGGAAGGAAGGGAGAAAGAGAAAGAAAGAGAGAGAGAAAGAGAAAAAGAGAGAAAAGGGAAGGAAGAGAGGAAGGAAGAGAGGGAGGGGGGAAGGAAGAGAGGGAGGAAGGGAGAGAGAAAGGAGAGGCTCCATCTTGTTCTGCCCTATTTCAATGATACAGGATCTCTTCCTAAATCTTTACTACTGGCCAACAAGCCTCATTTGTCCTCCTCTGTTCATTTCAGCACAGGACTTGTAGGCACACACCACCACACTCAACTTGCTATGTGGGTTCATGGAACTTAAACTCAGATCATCAGCAAGTGTTCATGGCTGCTGAGCCACCTTCTCCTGTGCTATGAGAAACTGAGAATGTTTTTGGAAAAAAGCAACTTACACACTTTTCTATAAACAATTTTGTGTGCCTTATGTTATGTCAAGTAATTGGAATATGTCATTTACAAGAGCAACTGAGTTTCCATGAGGAAAGTAGAAGGTAAGTGGAATATCTCAGATGCGTGATTTCAAAGATGTCATTTGGGTCCAAACCTCTAGTAAGCTTGGCAAAGGTATTCTCACTTCTTTTTTTTTTTATTTTATGCATATGAGTACACACTGTAGTTGTACAGATAGTTGTGAGCCTTCATCTGGTTGGGAACTGACTTTTAGGACCTCTGCTCACTCTGGTCAACCCTACTCCCTTCACTGTGGCTGTCTTCAGGCACACCAGAAGAGGGCATCAGATCTCATTACTGGTAGTTGTGAGCCACCATGTGGTTGCTGGGATTTGACCTCAGGACCTTCAGAAGAGCAGTCAGTGCTCTTAACCACTGAGCCATCTCACCAGCCCATATTCTCACTTCTTTTGAGAGAATCCAGACAGAAGAGGACCTCTCCTGCCTATAATACCTGCAAAATTACAGTCTCATATCTTATTGGTAGGATTTTATACAGAATCTTTTCATCTTGGAAAGTGTGGTTTCTGGGGTTGTCCAACTAAAGTTATTTGGGACTGAATAAAAATAATGAATTAATAATCTACATAACTGAACAGAGAACCATTGGTTTTCAAAATAAAATAAGACATGTTTTATTAAATCATGTGGCTGAACTTTGTGAGACTTAAAACAATAACAAAGCCATCTTATCCACGCAGAACTTTTTTTGCTTAAGTAAACAAAAGATTCAATAAAAATTTCAAACACAAGATATTCCAAGTCATGAGGCCAAGAAAAAAGCCTGTGGTTTGTCTCAAATACCACTTAGTATGTGTAAAAGGCCCTATGTAGGTGGCAGATGACACAGAATCTCAGGTATTTCCCTGATACTCAACCTCATTTTCCATTCCTGACACCATGAACTATTACAGCAATTGTTGTGGTGGCCTGGGCTATGGTGGTAGTTATGGCTGTTGTAGGATAGAATATTTCTATTGCTGCCCATATTGTTGTGGCAAGTATTGGTTATACAGATTCTACTGAGAATTTTTTGTGGGGTCCCTCAGCCAATAGAGCCCCCAAACACTTTATGTGAATATTCTCCCATGCGTCTTTTCACAGGCAACTTACTCCCTGTTGGGAACAGCACAAAGTGTTTCATAGACCATTTCACCTGCACACTGAATGACTAAAGTCAACACACTTTACCCTGTTGGACAATAGTCATAGCTTAATTTTGATGTGCAACAATTATTTTACTTTTTCAATAAATTCTATCTTTGCAGCAGATGTTTCCACATATAGGTTGTTGGCTTTGCTTTGAAACTGGAACCCTAGTATGCCTTGCTCTCACAGAATGGCCTAGGGAAGTGTTTCCCCATGTTTAGCCTTCCATAGGCCCAAGTGCCAATGGATCTGTAGTTCATTGACACATGACTGCTTCTAAATATAGTGCTTATGTAGCAGATATGCAGGACAGAGAGCTCATGCTATCAGAGAGGCTTTTACACAGACTTTATGCCTTGGACTCTAGGCAATGCATGGTAGTATGAAAACCCCTAGGGGAAATCCCTGAGACAATAATACATGAAGTAATTATTGGCAGGATGAAGCTACAGCAAAAATTCTAGGGACATACAAATGCCAGGAAAATGGAATGTCCATCAAAGAGAGCCACAGAAAGAGTGATTTAACTGGAGGGAGAGCTCATGTGTGTTGCCACTACAAAAGCTAATGAAGGGCTTCCCAGTGCCATTCTGTCAACTGGATGCTACATGTGAAATTACAGGATTTAATATTTCCAATGATTTTTGTAGGCTGGCTTTAGTCCCAGATCACCTATTTTCTTGATTTACCTCACACTTGCCACAGCAATATATTGTAACCAGCTTTATAAATTTTTAAGGACCCCAAAATTAAGAGATTGCTTTGAAATTCTTTGATAGCCATCTTGTATTTACTTGATCCTAGAAAACAACTTTAAAGAGGAAATTTTTGTTTGTTGTAGCAGAATTTTCAACCCATAGGTTGTTGACATGATAGCTGTGGTCCTATGTGGTCCAGGGAACAGAGCTGCTTGTCCCCTGGTAGCTGGGAAATAGAGAGAGCAAGGGACCCAGGATAAGCCACACTCTACATAAGCCTACTCAGTGGTCTACTTCCTCTAAGACCCCCATAGTAGTTTCCATAGTAGCATATAGTGTCAAGAGTAGTTGAGTAGTGTCATTAGTTGACAAGTAGAAGATGTCCTATGGCTTAAGTGACATCTCTGGAAGCAAAGGGCCTTTTATATATAAGGAGGAGAGGGCAGGGCAAACCACAAGTATTGCACACTCATAATTTAAAATAACTCTCACAAGAAAATTATGTAATGTTTTGTTTACTTAGAAAAGGAGAGCTTTACAGCGAATACATTCTCATGGTCTAACTAAAAATTTGTCACCCGATTAACAGATGGATGAACTAGGAGCCTCTAAGCCCATTGGTGCTTAGAATAAAGCTATGATGGCTATGAATGAATCCCAAGCTTTATCACAGATTTGCTTACAATTTTTAAATAAAATTTTAGCAACTTTTTTCACAAATTGATTGCATATTTCTCAAATACCAACTTTGTAGATGACAACATCATGTTGTAATATCAAAAGGCTGGACATGTCCCCAAACAATGCAAAATCAATTATTTAATGCATGAGGATTTAAGGGACAGTCAGACTCAAAGCAGAGCAGTCTCAGTGGAGAGTAGATTTGTAATGTTTAGCAGTGCTGTAACAGTTAAGAATTTGGTGAAATTAGGTGAGTGACTAAATTTATTTTGAATTATGGAATGGTCATGAGCATTTGAGGACCACAGATAGAACATTGTGGTTTTGAAATGAGCCCAAAGACTGTGGGCTCTCAGCTTGGTTTCAAACTTATGGGTTTTTGGAAAGTGATAGAAACTTGAAGGCTCTGACCTCGATTATGACTTAATTTACTGATTCTCTTACTTGATGAGCTGTATGGATGTGGGACATGGTAGGAAGAACTGGGTGATTTGTATAACACCTGTGAAACTATCATGATCCCAAGCTGCTTCCTCTCATGCTCTTCATTCTTAGCCAGGCAGCCATGAAGGAAGCCATGATGTCCTACCACAACCTCCTGACAGTGTTGCACCTTTATACCAGCCCACAGCAATGTATGGAGCTGACCAAAGCCTGAAATCTATAAAAATACAAGTTAAAATTAATTTCCCTAATTTAAGTTCTAATCGCTGGTGTTTTGTCTCAGTAATATAAATCTAATAAACAGTCACATTTTAATAGTGAAAACAACATGCACAGGAATGTCTAAAGCTTCTTACATCTTTAGACTCCCATTCATGAAATTTCATGAAATATTTTGTTTGAAAATTCCTCTCGGTAAATGCAGTTCTTGTGCTTGAAAACTCATTGGTTTTTGAGGGTGGAGGAAAAAATAATAAAGCTTAGTAACTGGTATTCAAAATAGCTGGAAAATGTCTAAAATAATCACATGATTTAACACCCAAAGTGCTTTTGCTTTATGCAAAAGCAATGCAACCTCCCAGGTGCTCTCCTTTACTAGGTAAACAAAACATTACATACATTTTCTTGTAGGAGTTATTTTAAATTGTGAGTGTGCAATACTTGTGGTTTGTCCCACCCTCCCCTCCTTATATATAAATGACCCTTTGCTTCCAGAGATGTCACTTAAACCATCAGACATCTTCTACTTGTCAACTAACCTACTCTTGACACCATGTGCTACTATGGAAACTACTATGGGGGTCTTGGCTATGGCTTTGGCTATGGCTGTGGCAGTGGCTGTGGCTGAGACTGTGGCTGTGGCTGTGGCTGTGGCTGTGGCTGTGGCTGTGGCTATGGCTGTGGCTATGGAGGCCTAGGTTATGGCTATGGCAGATTTGGATATGGCTGCTACCACCCATGTTGCTGTGGGAGATATTGGTCCTATGGATTCTACTGAGCCACTTCAGGATCCACTTACCCTGTATAGGCTCGTCCAACTCCTACCAAGTATGACATTCCCATTACTCTTACATGTTTGCTGATAGGAAATCTCACCCAAGATAATATGAAAACCATAATTTGCATTAACATGTGAAATCTTTATTAACTGATGTCTTTTAATTTCTTCCAATTGTATATTTTTTAAAGATACTGTTCTTTTATTTCTTCATTAATTCTTGTTAAAATGAACAAAAGTGAAAATGGTAGTATATATTTCAGTAAACATTTCCGTGTTGTATGTAATGTTTTAAGTGGCTTTTGTGTACATTCTACACATGAAATCAGCAGTGTTCATGTATGTAAGAGGGAAAGAGAATGGGACAGAGAAAGAAAAACTGAGAGCCATTGAAACTGAGAGAGAGGAAAGGAGAGAAGAGGAGGAAAGAGGAGAGGAGAGGAGAGAAGAGAGAGAAAAGAAGAGAAGAGAAGAGAAGAGAAGAGAAGAGAAGAGAAGAGAAGAGAAGAGAAGAAAGAGAAGAGAAGAGAAGAGAAGAGAAGAGAAGAGAAGAGAAGAGAAGAGAAGAGAAGAGAAGAGAAGAGAAGAGAAGAGAAGTGAGAAACAAATAAAGTTGGAGGGAGGTCAAGAGGAAAACACATAGCTCCTAGCTTTAGTGTTTCTGCGCTAGAAAGTTTCTAGAAATTCAACAGCCCATCTAAGATCGGTGTTCACATTTACTGTGGAAATGTAATTTATAAGACTTACAGTCCAAATGATGGGCCAGTGTCCTAACCAGTAAATTGACACTAAATATCACCTAACATCTACTGTTTTATCTTGAAAATTTCTTGAGGTACCTTTGTGTTACCTCAAAGACACAAACTTTACATAATTTATAAGATAAGATTCAGACTTGAAGTTCTGAGACAACTTGGAATTATGCATCTGACTTCCAGTGTGTAGGCCCATAGTCTGGCCTGCATATTTTCTAACCACTGTAGATCTAATAGGATTACCCAGGCTTTGGCTACAGGAAAGGCATGTCTGTACCCATCCATTGTACACTAACTCATTGCTCACAGGCAGCTTCTGTTGCTGTGAGCTATACTTTGGATTTATCCAAGTAACTCAGACAAATGTCTTTTTCTTTGATTCAGTCTTTATTCTCACTGTTCTTCACTCTGACACTTCTATTCTGATTTATGGCAAGCATACTAGAATATCTGAAACAATAAACTCAGATCTGGCAGATCTCAATCTCAATAAACCAAAACCATCTGTGTCATCTTATATGTTAAAGCTAATTTACTTTGTTGCAGTAATATTTTGTTATTATTCTAACCCAATGTGAACATTTTCTACTTATTTTCAGTGAACTTGTGTACAGTTACTAACATCTAGGTTTATTTATAAACAATTGTAAGATTTATATGTTGTGTGTGAAGTGTGCAGAAGTCCCTTTGCTATCTTTTTAATCTTCCTTCTTTTAATAACTTCACTGAAAGCTGTTTCTTTCCAGTTCCTTGGGCATGCCATGATTCTACTTCTGTCCACATCATATCAGGTTAAGGCTGATATTGAAACTTCAGAGCTCCTGATGCCTTAGGTTAGAGGGTTTTTCTGCCTGCAGGAGCTGTGCAGTCACTCAAGCTGTGCTGTCGGGTCATCCTCAAGATGCTGACTGACCCTCTTCAGTTCAAAGTCAAAACATCTGGCAACAGCCCCTGAGCCTAGTGGCTAGATGCTAGGCAGTTCTATGTACTTCAAATCTATGGGACTCCCCAGGGTCGCATACCTTGTTATCTTGTTAAAAAGCCAGGTCTGTTCAAGTTTTCTTGTGTTATCATTGTCAGCTAAATTATAAAGATATGTAGACTATATTTTTTTTCCTCCTAATCTCAGATGTTTCTCAAAATCTATGATCAAAATTAGTTGGCAAATGAAATTTAACCTATAATCTAAGGATATTTGGAACATACACTTACAAACCAATACAGATAACATCCAAATCCAAAGATGTCTCTAAAATAACTAAGCCTGAATGGTGCCATGTATATAATACATGCAAAGTAAAGTCAGCACTCATTTCAAAAATTTAGCTATCATGCACTCTGTCAAACTTAGACTCTAGATGGCTAGTCTGTTTCTTTGACTTACAGTACTGCAAAAGCCACAGAATAATATGCCATTGGCACACATTAAAGTTTATGCGGAAGTTATACCATTTGCTCTTAAGATTTATATGGATTACATTACAGCTGTGTTAGCTGAGCTTAAAATCTGCATACATGGTAAAAGGTATTACTGTCAAAATAACCATGGTAAGAAGGTGGCATTTACCTCTCCCCTTGTCATGCTATGCAGCAGGGTTACCCAGGGTAAACTCAGCACAAGGGACAATGGGTCAACGAATTCTGCATTTTTATTTTCATTTATGGTTTATCAATTTGCAGGTGGGGGTAAAATGCCAAGAGCTGTTTTCATGGATATGCTGTCTTCTTTATTGAATGATATATGAGCAGTGAGGGTTATTAAACAATTCTTGGTTCATTCAAGATTATCAGCAGTGCCTGTGGAAAACTGCCAGGTTTTCCTGGCATAAACACAGGTTCATGCTTCCCATAGAAGGGAACAGAAGCACCTTAAGTAGTACTGTGCTATAGATATCTCTACTCTAAGAGGTAACTGGGGACCTAAATTTGAAACATAGATTTGAAAAGAATATAATAACTTGCCTCCCCGTCCCAGTTCAGCCTCCGGACTTTGGAGGTTTCCTGCCGAGTCGGTCACCTAGGGAATTAAGACAAAAGACCTTCTGCAGACTATCACCTTATCTCTGAAAGAAGCTGCCCCGGGAGGTTCACTAGGAGATTCAACTAGGCCTGTGACAACGCCTATTGCCTGAGGACATCAGCAGACATCAATGCTGCTGGTGACCTTCACCCCAGACTCTTTCCCAACTCCTCCTGCAATGTTTATGTTATGCAAATATTGTAACCTAGAGATCCAATTTTGGTTTCTCATGTACATATAAATGCTGAACCCCAAAAGTAAAGTACGAAGTCTTGATTGGGGTTCAACTTGACTTCGCGTCCTTTTGTTCTCAAACTCTGTGTTTCAAGTCCTTTCTTCTTTCGACTGAGAGAAACAAAAAAGTCCCAAAAGTTCGTGAAACTGCGGGACAGTTTCAAATAACTTCAAATACAGTATTCTAAAATGTAGAAGTGGTTAAGAGAAAATGAGATTGCAAAGCAAGTAAAGGAGAAAGCTAAAAAGTGAATCAGAAAAGAGTCTCAGCAGGAAAACAAGATCCAGCTATTGAAACAGGGCAACTTCTGGGAGGATCCTAGAGCCATGGTTCCATCAGTTCTGATACTGAGTTATACATAATGACATTGTCTTGGCTGTCACAGAGCTTAAAACACATCATCAACAAGATGATTAAAATACTGTAACAGAAGCCTTGGTAGTGATATGCAAGTGTCTCTTAAAGCCCCCAGATTTGGAAGACCCATGAGAGTCCAGTTTCATGATTAGGAAGGGAAGAGCCATTTAAATGTGAACTCTAAACATAGGTCAGAACTAAGTACACTTTTGGCTCCTAGACCAAGATGAACCAGAAAATCCCAAGGATTTGCACATAAGCTCTATATTTCTGTGATAAAAATTTTAAATATTAATGCCTACTTGGCTATCTGATAAACAATGATTTCTACATTTTACTTGGAGAAAAATCATAGGAAATAATTTTCAGGCTAGAAATCTCCATAAGTCTTAGATGGTCACCATTAGAAAACAAAGCAACTAAGTATTGAAAAGGTCGAATAATAATAGTGCATTTCTTTGACAGTCTTGAGGCTCTGAGTTTTATCACAAGAACCAAAGTAGAAAGTCTAAATGCTATAAGTGAATTTGAAACTATCACTGTCTGAGTCTGCTCATTGACCTTTTTTTTTTTTTTT
>NW_022196894.1:86769800-86796048 GCF_008632895.1 Mastomys coucha
GCAAATAGGCACAGGGGAAAATTTCCTGAAGAGAACGCCAATAGCTTCTGCTCTAAGATCAAGAACTGCTCATTGATCTTAAGTGCTGGAGTTTGCTAACCCCTTATTTATCTTAGAGTTGTAAACTTTCAACCGGGTTTTCTTTATATGAATGCAAATAAAATATCACTCAGTATTTACAAAGTCCCCAGTGTAAACCTTTGAAGGAAACATATAATTTTCTACTACTATAGAAATACAGCATTATAAGATGTCAGAAAGGAGATTTACATGAAGTAGTGGCACTGATGAGCTTCTGAGAAAGGTCTGTGAAGAAAATTATGCTGGCATACTATTACAGAGCAGACCATCTAAGTCAGTAGTAAAGGCAATTGCAGAAGTCCCCTCTGCAGAATGGCCGAAACTGAGTAATGAGCACTGGGGATTCCCAGAAGATCCCACTCCCCCTGTTCCTTTCAAAACAAGGAGTCACAGATGAAGCTAAGATAAAGCAAAGACCAGGTTATTGTAGTGCAGCTTTGATCTGTGAATCAGGAAAACAGATGCACTTTAGAGTCCAGAGGAATGCTCCATTGAAGTTAATCAGAGAGAGACTTTGAGCAAAAAGAGAAGGACGCTTTGGAGAAGATAAGGCAGACAGAGAAACTAAGGGATGAATTTGGTCATTCCACTGAGGCTGCAGGGGAGGGGCAGGTACAGTCTGCCCAAAAGCCAAACAGTCTAACCTCATGTTTTTGAGCTTTACAAAGAAATGTTAGATTACAGAAAATTATTTCCTCTATGGACATAACATCTGTGAGATAACTTTTGCCTGTCTGAGAACTCTCTAAGGCTTAGAAAAGGGATTTTGATTTTCATCATCATTATTATTATTTCACCATTCTGTGGCCATTTTTGAATTTGGGCTATGGCTTTTAAGAGGTTAAAAACCTTCAGTACCTATTTTACTCAGGCATTCGTTCAAAGGAATTTGTTCAAAGCTTCTATAAGGGTTCAAGAATACTGTAAAGAGCTCAATATTTCTGTAGCTCAAATGATATTACAATAATAAAATGAAACACTCGTATCTATATATTAAATATCTATATCCCTACATATGCAATCAAGTATATATATATACATATGTATACATGTATGTGTATTATAAATAATTAACTGACTAGTTGCTTTTTATCTTCCCATTTCTCTATTCCTCTATCTCTCTTGCCTGGTATATAATGGAGATGGATCTGGTATATAATGTTGAAATTCATGAGACAAATGAATAAGAAAGAGGTATGAAATTAAAAAAAATCTCTGAAACAATTTCAAATGCAATATTATATTCAATATAAGTACATGGTTATACTTCTGTTGTACATAGTATTAATATTGGGCATATTGACTTACTGGATATACTAGGTACATATAAAAGGCCCAGTATGATGCCATTTTTGTTGTTATTTAAAACAACAATTCCAAGCTCACTATGTCTGCCTAACAAATGAACACAGATAAATTACTTTTTACATGTTAGAAATAGAAGTAAATAAAGGTGTGTGGAGTCAGGCCAAAGATGGTGTATATCATCTCTCTGCATATCATTTATACATTACAGATATGTATTGTTTTGTAAAGAAGAAAACACCAAATGTAGGAAATATTTATAAACTGAGAGAACTCTGTAGGCAGTGTGGTTCTGGGTGATAGCCCCATGGCGAAAACTGTTCTGGAGTATGCTTTAATTTCTCATTCTTCACCTGTGATTTATTTGCTACTGTTTACTGTGAGGGATCTTTGAGTTTACAAGCAGCTAATACTCTGTCCTTTTTTTAAAAGATATTTTCATTATTTACATTTCAAATGTTATCCCCTTTGCTGGTTCCCCCTCCAAAAACCCCTTACCCCATCCCCCTTCCCCTGCTCACCAAACCACCCACTCCTACTTCCCTGTCCTGGCATTTCCCTACACTGGAGCATCAAGCCTTCTCAGGACAAGGGCCTCTCCTCCCATTGATGCCCAACAAGGCTATCCTTTGCTACATGCACAGCTGGAGCCTTGGGTCCCTCCATGTGTACTCTTTGGTCCGTGGTTTAGTCCGTGGGAGCTTTGGGGGTTCTGGTTTGTTCATATTGTTGTTCCTCCTATGGGGCTGCAAGCTCCTTCAGCTCCTTCGGTCCTTTTCTGTACTGTGTTCTTAATTTCTTGTATTTATCAAGTGTACCTTGTTTAAAAATCTAAGAAGATGTATTTATCCAGATTTTTGTAAAACACTACTAACCTTGTAAAATTCAATCAAATGAGGTAATGTAAAACATAATGGCACCATTATTATTATTTTAACAAGCACCCGCTATTCCATTTCCAGGAGGAATTCCTTGCCTTTGCTAGCAGAAGCTTCGGCCATCCTCTATTGTTATATAACAAAGACACAGATACACACCACAATAATTGAATTTATAGTCCATTATACTAAAACAAAGTGTGATGTTACTTAGCACCTTCTGAAAGAGCCCAATGTTATCAATCAAGGTGGAAGAGCTGCATTGTTTATGAGTTTATTCTCATAGTCTGGAGAGCTAATAGCCAGAGTAGATGCATACTATATAACATTGTTTCTATAAACTCTGTTAGACATAAATGGAAGAAAAGATGAACATTATGGTATAGTCCAAAAACCCAAAACAAGCAATTTTGATTATTCCACTATAAAGAAATAACATTGTTATAATCTAACTTAAACATTACTTAATGTATACATAATTTGAAACATAAGGTAAATCTTTATTATATATAAAACAATACATTCATCATCAGATAATAAATAAATATGATTTAAATTTACAAAAGGCAAAGCATGTATTTTAACAATGTTTTAAACTCTAGCTGAAAACATTAGAAAAGGAAACAAAAGCTAAATCCAAAGCTAATAGAAAAAATGAATAATGAACAGAATAATGGTGATAACAGAAACTAACAATTAATGGCAATAAATAAAATATGGGACAAGAATCAGTAGAGAAAGTTGACAGAACTAAAGTTTTTCTTTTGGATGGAGGGTATATCAACAAAATGAGCTAATGTTGAACTTCTGAAACAAAGAAAACATGGCAACCGTTGAAATGGTACTTGAAGAGAGAGGTATTGCCACTTACTTTAAACATGTAGTGACTATGAGGAATAGCGTGAACAGCTGCATGCAACCATGCTAGATACTTAAGATGAAACAGGAAAATGTCCAGAACAACACAACTACTGAAGCTCTGTCTGAAAATCTGAACAGATAGGGCCAGTAGCAAGGTCACAGTCACTTGCACACACTCCTGTCAGTGCCATCCTGCATCCACCACAACATGAACAAAGTAGGTCCCAGGATTTCTAGCTATCAAGAGGGAAGCATCCCACCAACTCTTAGTAGAGCCAAAGGAGTTCAACTGAGTCCAAAAAAAGATCTTTGCTCTTTAGGCGGCCAAATAGGGACTAGGTTGTTATACAGCAAAACAAACTTAGAAGAAATATGTGTTATATCTTTGTGTAAAGGTACAAGACTTCCCCCAAGTCCTAAGTCCTAAGTCCTAAGACTTCTTACAGTCCTAAACATAAACCTCAGCTACACCAGTATAGAACCTGACCATTTCAGGCTTCTATCAGAAAGCTAAGACCTCTCTACACATGCAAGAATGCCTGTATGTCACATACCCCAAAATGTAGACAGGTCCTATTTAATAAAGCATTTCAGTAGACCCCTGGATATAGGTTTTCTCTACAGTAGCAAGGATTGTGAGAGTTTCTGGATCCAGCTGATTGCAGTCTACATCATGGTCTTCTATCAAAATCAGAATGTGATGCAAAAAGTTTATAGCACATACCAGATTGTTTTGTTCACTGGTTAGCAATTTTAAAGAGACATGATGTAATTTTAAATGTATCTTGATCCATCATTAGGGATACATTTAAAAAAGAAACCATTATCACCTCTTGTTTTGAAAAGTGAATAAAGTTAGATGCCATTGTAGAATGTCACTACCTCAGGCTTTGTGTATTCGTTGGATTCATTTCTTCATTTAGTTTCTTGCCTTCCAATTTCATCCCTCTATTTTTCTCTATTTTTATTATTTATTTACATGCCAAATTTTCTCCTTATCTATCCCCCTTGCAGAGTTCTTTCCCCCAATCTCCATCCTCTTTGCCTCTGACGTGGTACCCACCCTGATAGCCTTCTACCCTGTGGGAATCAAGCCTCTGCAGGATTAGGCACATCATCTCCAACTAAGGCCAGACAAGGCAGTCCTTTGCTACATACGTACTGGGGCCTTGGACCAGCACATGGTTGGTGGATCAGTCTCTGGAAGCTCCCAGGAGTCCAGGATAGTTGGCACTGTTCGTCTTCCTATGGGTTGCCATCCAGTTCAGCTCCTTTAATCCTTCCCATAACTCTTCCATAGTGGTCCCCAAACTCAGTCGAATGGTAGTTGTAATTATATGCATCTGTCTCAGTCATCTGCTGGTAAACCCTTTCAGAGGACAGCCATGCATGCTGTTTATTTTAAATGTATTCCAATCACTTATCATTGAGCTGGACAGCGCTTTGTATCATGGCTAACATCTTGGTGATAGAAATTGTCAGTGTTGAGCACACTGTCTGTTTTCTAACAACTTTGGCCCCTCCCCTCCTTCACCCTGTAACTACTGAAGCTTTGGGGAGACTGTGGGGGCTACTTCCAGGTAGAATTCACCGTCAAAAACTTCCCCATAGTATTTTTTAATCAGATTCTTACAACAACAGCAAATCTTATTTTCTTGTCACATACTTGACTATTTTCCACCCAGAGGAATGGTTTTATTATCCATTTATCTATGTGCCATGTAAGCAACATTGAAAAGTCCACAATAAACTCTGACATACCCTGTCATCTCGTAAGCTTATAGGTAGTTATCATTTTGCAAAAGCCCAATATTGCTGGCAACTCTGCATTTCAGTTGCTAACATCCCAGTAAATGTGTGATGAATGTGGGATTTGATGTGCCCTCAAAATCCAGAGTATCTCCAATGGGTTTCCAGCTAAGTCATTTTGTCTTGAGATTCAGTTTAAAGCTTATTTACAGAGTAATGTTCATTCCTAGTGTCCCTGCTTACAAATGCTTGATTTGGTATTCTCTTCATATATTTCTGTATACTTTTTTAAAATGCAGCACACTTGAATTCTGCTGTGCATAGTTGGAATCATTACTTTTAGAGAATGGGATCTCAACAGAAAATGAAACACAAACCTCTTCAGTGAAAACCATTATAGTACATCTTCAGATGACTGCCTTCAGCCTGGTGTCAGGAGATGACATTAAGAAAGCAGTGCAAGCAAAAATGTGTTTGAAAATGTTCATCTTTTAACCAAAGCAAGGAGATTACATCTGCTTAGAATAAAAAATAAAAAAAAATTAAAAAAAAAAAAACAAAAAAAACCTGAAAGCATATTCTGTAGTCAACCGAGTCCTTCATCTCTAAAAAGGAATATGTTTAATCTATACGTAAATCTATATGTCCACAGGTAGGCTATGTATTTGTCATTTGAGTCATTGAACAAACAGATTTTTAATTGACTGTGAAATTATTTAAAAAATAAAAAAAGATTTCCAACTGCCTTAAAAATTTGTACTCAAGGCCAATGAGAGATGATAAATTTGGTAAACATGATAGCTACCAAGTCTGATACCTGAGTTTGATCCCTGAAAGCACATGATAGAAGAGAACTGATTTTCACAAATTGTTGTTTGAGATCAATATTCACACTGTGGCATGTATGCACACACACACTAAATAAATAAGTATATATTTGTTTAAAACTGTCATTCATTCATATGTAGAAGAATTTGATATTATTTTGACACAAATTGTAAGATTAAAAATTAAAGTTGTGGAGCTAGAAATGGCTCTGCAGTTAAGAGCACTTGGTGTTCTTCCTGGTCCTGAGTTCAACTCCTAGCAACCACATCACAGGTTGCAACCATACAAAAGGGGAACAAATGCCATCTCTCTCAAGTTGACATGCATAAAGATAGAGTACTCATATATATTAAATAAAAGAAAAGTTGGAATCCTATAGTTTTGTATAATCGATCTTGATGGTATAGATAGCCCATGAATATAGTAACAGTAAACTTAGGATTTTTGCTATTGACATTATACCCTATATTCATACCTCAGGACTCTTCCTTGGTAGTTATTGATATTGTACTGGAGGTCATTGTGGGAACTGATACATTGTGGAAACTGTGGACATCTAGGTTATGCTTAAGGTAGAGACTTTGAAAGCCTGGAACAAGTTAAAGAACAGTTACGATGGTGCTGATTTCTTTTTCTGACATACATTTACTGTGGTTGAACTTTCCTGTGGCTTCTATTAGAAGTCTAAAGCTAAAACAGCTACCTGAGGACTCATCCACACACTTTCAACAGATAGGGGAGCCTAATTTTTTCATCCACTGTTCATAACCATAGTTCCCTCTCTGTTGCTCAGTAGCTCCTCTGTGCTGGCCACCATGGATGAAGGAGGCAACCTCATTCTCCCTCTCCTCAGATTCTCTGACCTCTCACACAACTGAGCATTTGAATTGCAAATCTCAGCATTTGAATTCCTGCCCCTCTCATCAAATTTATTTTTAGCTCTGATATTAACTACTTTTCTGGTACTTCAAATCTTAAAAAGCTTACATTTTTCATTTTTAATTAAAAAATGCTTAATTAATCCTTGCAAAAATTGTTATTTTTTTACATACTCAATTTAAATTTATAATATTATAGGTACTTCGTTTAAAATCCAAAAGTAAATTTCTCTGCACTATAGCTGATATATCCCTCAGGAATGGACAAATGCTTATGAGAAAAAATTGAGCCACTTAATATAGTCTAGCTTTATTATGAAATAAGTAATAAGATATGGATTCTTATTTACTTTTGCCTTTTCATGATTAAGTGCATTTTCTTTCCACTTGGACTTCTAAACACGTACACAGAATTTAAAATCCAGAGACAAGAATGAGATGGTAGCACAGTAGCAAGGGTGATTACCTTTCATGTACAAAGCCCCAGGTTCAACTCCTCACATCCTATAAGTGAGATATGCTTTGTACACCTATAATCCTAGTACTTGGATGGTAGAAAGAGGGAGATCAGACTTCAAAGTCATTCTTTCTATCCCTAGTGAACTGATAGCCAGCCAGGCTACATGATATTCTGGCTCAATTAAAAATAAATAGCCAGAGACAATGACAGGAAGAACAGAAACATAGTCATTGTATTCATTGCAGACATCCATTGCAAAAATACTACAACCTGGATGGTTTTAAAATCAGAAATCTATTTACCTCCATTTTGAAGCTAAGTTCTCCACAGCCAAGGTTTTGGCTGGGCCATATCTTCTCTGAGTTCTCTGGAAAGAATTGGTTCCCCATTATCCCCCTCCCTGGTTACTAGTGTTGCTAGCAGCCACTCCAGACCTTGGTTCCTGGACTCTACTCCAACTGTGGCACTGTCCTTCCAGGTAGTCTCTTGGTTAGTTTGTGTGTGTGTCGATTTTCTTCTTACCAGGTCATCAGTCATTATTACCTTAGGTGACCTCGTCTTAACTACTTAAATCCACCCAGGCAATAAGTCCAAATGAAGTCATCTTGTAAGGTACTGGGATTTAGAGACATCCACATGCCTTTTAAAGGAATAACCCCCAAAACTTTCTAATTCAGATTTATAAAGATTTATCTTATTTGGTATAAATAATAAAGAGTATGGTGCATTCTGATTAGCCCACAGACTTCTCTAATCCCTCCTCTTTCTTTTCTACAGTTCCATTACAAACATTCACATTTCTAGTTATAGCTTAAAACTTAAGCAAAATCATCTCTTTGAATCTATACATTGTGACTTGATGAGCACCTACTGTGTGCACAACTAAGTGACTACACCCCCATAATCCATCAGCTCTGAGTACTTTTACAGGGAGTAGTAAGACATCCTTTGCCCTTCCTTCATCACCCATAGACTGTTGGTGGATCCAGTCTTGTGTAAACTTGTTGCAGGCTACTGAAAGGTCATGGCTGTGTTGATGCCATGCCCAGTAGCCAGTATTTCCCATTCCTTCTCTCTACTGATACGCATCTGGGCTTTAGGCATGACAGTATACATGTTCTATGTAAGGCTAAAGACTCAGACTTCACTTATTCTCAGCTCCTGGGACAGCCATGCACCTCTGCATACACCTCTGCAATTTCAAAGAGATGCTTCTCTAATTAAGGCTGTGAGTAGCACTTGTATCCGGGCATAAATGTAAATATTTAAAAGATACCTTAGCACCACTGTGATTTAGTTAAAGAACAGTAGTAAGTTCACCCTGAAGGCCTAAGAGCTCCTCCATCATGGAGCTTTGGCTGGATTTACAGTGTCAGATATAAATATACCCAGAAAGAACAACTGACTAATCCATAATAGTTCAGCCACTACTGTGATGCGGGGCCTGTATCAACCAAAAAGTCTAAGTCACTTATGGCACTTCTTCTGAAAGTAATTAAAAGCCAAGAGGTTATGAGAAATGATTCAAATGCAGTGCTACCTGGCACAGAGTACATTTGCTGTAACCTTGATTACTACTGGTGTCCTGCTTATTATATTTTTTTAGTTTGTCAATTTATTTTATTTTGGCTTTTCAAGACAGGGTTTCTGTGTCACAGCTCTTCTGGGACATGCTCTATAGACCAAGCTACCTCAAACTCAGAGATTCACTCACCTCTGTTCCCTGAGTGCTGGGACTAAAGATGTGTGGCGCCACACGTGGCTCTGTTTGTTCCAGACATAAGGAAATTCCACCTCAAGACTGAGGGTTTAAAACATAAAATGGGAAAATGTAACTGGTTTGGGGAATGGTATTTTAAAGAAACCCACCCAATTTAACTGTTAGACTGTTAAATCAATGGACCTTACCTAGGAATTTTCCCTAGGGAACAATGGAATTGGTCCTAGGGTTCTCAGACTGGGATGAGAAAACGTCACCAACCAGGTCTCCATCACCTGTCATACCTCTGGAAAGGGGAGCCCCAATAGTTCGTCAGTGGTGAGTGGGACTTTATCTAGACCAAGATAGCTTAGATGGGCATAGTCCTAACTCTCTATGTAGCTCTTAATCTCAAAGGCACTTGAGATTTACAGAGAGGTAATCTTGGAATCATTTTTCCCTGTTTCAATGTGGCTAATATTGTAAACCTCCTACATGTGCTTTTCACTATTAAAAAGAAAATTTAAAAAGAAGGGGAGGAAGCATCCACTAAAAGTTGCCAAATAATAGTAATTATTAACACCAGACTAGGTTCTGTAGATTATTACATCTAAGGATAAAGAAATTAGGACTGGTCCATCTTAAGACCCATGTCATGGAAAGGAGGCTACCCCTGACACAGAATCTGGAGGTCCAGTAACAAGAGGTTGGGTAGACCAGAGTCCTAGGATAGAACCAAGCATGAAGACCAGCAAAAATGTCAATGAAATTATTTCTAATGATATTCTATTATGCCTTAGACCAGAGCGTAACAGAAGAGGCTCACAGAGCCAGAGAGATTTTATCGAGCAACTGATAGAAACAGATACAGAGACTTACAACCAAACATTAGCCAGAGCTGAGGGAATCCAAAGAAAGAGGGGTGAAGGACTGTAGGAACCAGGAGGATCAAACCTACACCACGCACATGCTCACACACACACACACACACACACACACACACACACACACACACACACACATACACACACACACACACACACCTACAGAATGAACTAGCCTGGGCTCATAGGGTCTCACTGAGACTGAGCTGACAATCAGAAAGCCTGTGTGGGTCTGATCTGTATAAATGCTATAGTTGTATGGCTTGGTCTTCTTGTAGAACTCCTAAGAGTGGGAGTAGAACCATCTCTCATACATACATGTATGCAAAGCACTTATACATAAAAATAATGTTTGGGTTTTTTTATTTTCTTTTTTTTATTAGATGTTTTCTTTATTTACATGTCATACAATATCTCTTTTCCCAGTTTCCTCTCCAATAAATAAATAAATGAATAAATAATAAATAAATAAAATAAAACAAAAACAAACCCCTGTTCCCTCCCTCCCCCTGCTCACCACCCTACCCTCTCCTGCTTACTGGCCCTGACAGAGAAAGATGAAAATTCTTATAAGGGGACAGAAAATCTGTAAGGCAGAAGAGATGTATAGTTCATATTCCCAGTGTGTGGATGTTAAATATCTCTTACCTTAGCAGGGCCTCTAACCTTCTGGAAATCTGAAAGGACAACCCCTGAGAATGGCCCATGCTATATCAGATGTAGTAAACTGAACACTGGACTGAAACATGGTTGAAAACTGGACCCATACATTGTGTTTTCTAGAAATCAAAAGTGAAATGGACATCATTCCCACAGGTATTTATCAGGTTGTAACTTTGGGGTCAACACCCTGGAAGGAGGTAGAAAAAGCAAGATTTGATGACTGGAGAAGAAATCACATTGTGACTCTTATTGCATAGCATTGTCTCATCCCACTAAGTTCTCTGGCACTGAAAAAGGACATTGGATTCATCTACTTAGGTCAGTATACCACATGATTATGTAATTCATGATATATGGGTCACCTCTGAAAGGTTGTAACTTTAGGTCTGTTTCAAGGTGTTAAAACATACCCTGATTCCCTGCTTGCTGGTGACAACCCTCAACTGGAGCAGAGCAGCAAAGCCTTCCATGAACTGAAGTCTTGAGGAGCTTCTCCGAATTATCATCCTATACATCACACCTCCTACTGCTCTACTGAAAGGCTAGAGCATGTTGGATGTCACCAGTCTGAGCTGACTTTTCAATAGTAGGAATAGTAACCACAAAATGAAAATATGAAGCAATACAATTCCTCATTATTTGTTGAGAAAGAGAAAGCATCTTTCTGAAATTCTCATAAGGAGTATTGGAAACCCTTTCTAATATTAATGTTTCTGTGAGCAAGTCTAGGAAAACACTTAAGGTTGTATCCCAGTGCATTTTAAAACAGTGCTGTAGACAATAGACATTATACTTCTTATCATTGGAATTACATAAATTTTCAGATTGAACAAATGTCCATGAAAATATAAAAAATATAATCACTTAGAATACAAGACAAGAAATTATTTGACCATATTTTTATACAGTTAACTATAAAAGAAGCACAAGATCCACTCTATATTACATATATATTTCATATATATATGTCTATTCCATATATATCTATTCCATACATATGTACATATATACATATGTGTATATATATATGATTCCATATATATGTATATATGTGCATATATACATATATATGGAATAAATCAGTGGAATCCAGTCAGAACCTAAACAATATGACAGTCACTATAAAATCATATTAACATTTTATGATTTATAGCCTCATTTTTTAAATTTATAACTTCCAATGTCAAGTCTACCTCATGGGTTTTTTTTTTTTGAAGTTTATCTAAAATAATTTTAACATGCTGCCTTGCATGTTACTTGATAGCTCATACCTGTCAGATTCTTCCCCAAATCTCTAACTATGTGATTAAATATCATAAAATTATTTGAATCTGATCATTCATAGCAACACACTACATGCTAGTGGGACTTTTGTACAGTTTTGACCTAGTAATTATTTCTCAAAAGATTTACCTGAACACTTAAAGCTTCTCTTTGTGAAGTTGAATATTATCAGCCTGTGCTGTATCTGGAACAACCTGGCTGATGGCTCTACATGACACGAGTTGAAAGGAAAGTACAACCCTTTCCTCAGGGCTATCCTAATTCGGCGATGCGTATTTGTATAAATAAGATGTGGTGATGTGAAGCTATAAAGTTTCATTATCCAGTGTGTTTTTTTATGTGACATAAAAGACCTGATCCCTGTGGGAATCACAAGGTCCAATAAAGTATAAAAGACCATAAAGTTCGTGATGTGTGTTAATGAAGAAAAATAGTGGGCTTGCTTAGCTAAGTAAGTTTATTAGGGAACTCATTTGCATTTCCTTCCTCATGGAGGTAATAGAAGATAAATTATATAGCCAAAACAACCAGGGGTTATAAAAACCAATGTCATTATTTATGAATGCCTTCTTTGAGAAGAGTGCCTTCAAGTACTCTGATTTCAAAGTGTGACTGAATGAAAGATTATGGTCATAGACTAAACTCCTTATACCTGATAAGGAAGAGAGAAAGTTGGTAAGAAATATTGGAGCACTGTCTACACTGTGGGAGTTTTAATAGAGTATACCATGATCTGAATGTAGAAGAGAGCACATAATTTATAAAGTAGGAAATGATAATGTGTCTTCTTTGGAAATTCAAATGCTATAATAGCCATAGCTGGAGTCATAACAACAATCAGCCGTATAAGAATACCTGAATGTGCAGAACTCAATTGGAAGAAAATTAACAGCCATAGTCAGGGGCATGTTCCCCATACTTATTCCATGAATTGCATGCAGTCTTCTGAAATGGACACTAAATGACCTTCATCTACCACATTCTATATTCTTGTTTAGGCTCTCCTCTGGTGTGCAAAGTCAAAACTATGGCTTGTTTCTCATGGATTGGATATGGTAATGGTAACAAAATGTCATTTGCACAATCAAGGTATAAAAGGATACCTTTTGTCTTGCTGACACCCTCAGATCCAGTTCATACACAATTGGGTGGAAGGCCCAGTGAGGAGCAATGGTGTTTACAGGGCAGCTAAGTTATCAATCCAACATACAGCTAAGAGTTGAATGCTTTCCACAGCAATGTGAATAGGCTTTGAAGAGGGTCTGTATCCAGTCTCAATGACTATAGAGCTGGTACCAGTTTATCACTTTCTTGATGCTTGTAGGGAACTCACAGAAAAAAAAAAAAAGAGCCCAGAGAATCCATATCAGAATCCCTGCCTTCATCATAAAATGACAAAACAACCTGTGTGGCTTTAAGTCATTGCATTTTGAAGTAATTTATTTATCCATATATTTGTAACTTAAATGCCTTGGTAGTTAAAACTATCAGGTCCATAAATTTCATATTGAAAACGAAGAAAAAATTGTGTGGGGTAACTGCCAGCTTCTTCAGGGGTAACACATCCAGATGCAGCTTTCCTGTGGGCTGCTACTTCCCTTGTCACCTTTTGTCCAAGTTGAGTCACTTTATAGAATGCCACTGCACCCATAGCCTGATTAGCCTGACATCTGCAGAGTGACCAGCTCAAGTATAGGTGCATCTTTATTTAGATGAGTAGTTCTCAAACTTCTAAGGCTGTGACCCTTTAAAATACACTACCTCCTGCTATGGGGACCCCAACCATAAATTATTTTGTTGCTCCTTCCTAACTATAATTGTGCCACTGTTATATATCATAATTTAAATACCTGATATTAGACCTTTGTGAAAGGGTGATTCATCCTCCCATAAGAATCAGGAACCACAGTTTGAGAACATCGGAGCTTGATTCTTTCTTCATCCTGTGTTAGTCATCTCTTTTCTGAGTTGTATACGTTCCTATTGTAAAGTCTTATTAGGATTTTTGATAAATAAATAATGCTTGAAATCCAGTCTTGTATGTATGCAGGGTTGAGTGTGTGACTTCTAGTTTGTTTCAGGACATCCATTTGTCTTTGGTCACAAACACAAGTTGCTTTTTGTTATTAAAGCTGTTCCATTTGTTTTCAGTTAGTTTGTAAAGTATTTTTATCTGAACATGGTAGAAAGGGAGAAACTGGCATACACAGGAACCAGAGTCATCTCCTGTGTTTGATATCCAGGCTTTCATGCTCAGTAGCTGCAAACACGTCCAGAGATTCTGTTATGAACAGAGAACGCTCCGCTCGCTCAGATAAAGTAAATGCTCTACATTTCTGGGAAAACTTAATGTTCAATAGAAACACCTGGAATGTCTAAAATATACATCTACCATGCCAGGTGGCCACACAGAGTGAACATAATTCAATTGGGATACAGCCTAAAATTAAAAGCTTTTTAAAAAGCTTTCTGAGGGATTGTAATGGACAAGCAGGATTGGAAATCAGTGATTTAGCACAAAGCCCCAGTTAAAATATCAAGAATTATAGAGGCTTATTTCAAGTGATATAGATAATTAGTTCTAATGCCAGAGCTAGATGATGAATCCTCTGATACAGGATACTTGGCTGTTCAACCACTGAGTTTCCCTGCATGTATTCATTATTTTAATCATTTATCAAGCAAGAACAAAATGAGAAATTCTTCAATACAAAAAAGCTGGGATACAATGATAATCAGCCCAGAGTCACCAAGTGATTTTTTTAAGACAAATATTTTAGACAATATCTAAAGTAAGAAATAAAATGTAACTAATGCATTCAAGTATATGCTTACGACCTTGAGCATACAGTGTAGTAAAAGTATCAGATTTATAATAGTGTGCAGAGGCCTTTTGATTATCACTGGGGAATAAAGAATATGAAGCTAAGAATGAAAATCTGGGGATTATATTAAGTGTAGCTACTCTGAAAATTATGTTTTCTCAAATTATCAGTATTGGTCAGTGTGCTAAGCCATTTTTCCACGGCTGTAACAAAATACCTTAGGGTAGGCACTGACTGAAGGAATGAATGTTCTTAAGCTTACAGTGTGAAAGCAGATAGTCCAAACATCGGGGCATAAGATTTTTAGCAAATCTGGTGAAGGCCACCCTACCTACACCACTTCACAGAGGGCTGTATCATGGGAAAAGTGCATATAGAAAGGCCACATGACAAAGCAGGAAGCTAAAACAATCAGGAGTCAGGCTTTCTCTTTCTTATATAACTGTCTGGTAAGAAGTCATTCAAATCTAATGGGAAATGCATTAATTCCTTCCATAAACAGGCACACCAATGTTCTCAGGACTTCCCCAGTCCATCCATTACATGGTACCAGCCCATTACTGGCCTATAGAGGTCCAAGCTCACAACACATGGATATGTGACACATACTCACTATATAGGTGAGGTTTTCAAAGATACTATGTAAAGATTATCTAAATGATCCAGGCATGGTAGAGCATGCCTCTTGCCTAAAAGTGTGAAAGGTGGAGGAGGGAGGATCAGAGCTCAAGGGTCATTCTCCATGACATACCAAGTTAGAGGAGATGCTGACCCAAATAATAGCCTGTCTCAAAACCAAAGATTATCTAAATGGTAAACAATCTATTCTCTTTTCATTAAGACGCTTATCCCATAAGATATTTATAGATGGATACCACAAATTTTGATTATATCCATTCCACCATTTCCTCTTTCTGCTCACTCACATTCTCATTCCATTATGTTGCCCAAACACATCACCCTCCCAAATTCATGACTTCTTACTTCCAGTTAGTACTGCTTATATGTGAATGCTTATGGGGCTATCCACTGGGGTATAGGGGAACTGACAAGAGACCACACCCTAGAAGAAGAGTGATTCTCCCTTCCTAGCACCACAGTAAGAAGTGGGACAAGTCGTGACAATATTTAAGAAGGATAGTTCGTTTTCTTTAAAACTGTAGTCTCTGGCAGAAGGACTAGACTCCAGTGTATGGCTCCATTTATATGCATATAGGAACAGCACAAAGTAGGCTTAGTGGATTACAGAAAGAATCACATGGCATTTGGAGGGGTTGGAGATCTGGAAGTTCACTTGAAAAGGAGGTACATTAGAGGTAGGAGTAGAGACAATATATCCAAAGTACATCATATGCAGGTATAAAAATCTCAAAGAAGAAAAATGTATATTAAAAGAATGTGGTCACCATAAGTAAAGATATAATTCCCCACGGATAAATGTAGCTAATGCAAATTAGTTTTCTGTTTTGTATCAACAAATATAAGTATAGAAAAGAACTCATTTTCAGAATAAATGATAATTTACAATAAGTAGGGTAATTAGAGTTAAACACATTTGTTATATGTTTCTAGGGAAGCATAATGCATGATACTTATTTGGCTGCCAATCTGTCCCTACCACTATTCTAATACTCTTTGCCAAATTCTTTCTAAAAATTTCTAAAAATCAGATCTACAAAATAGAGCCATCATTCTGGCTCCCTGGTATACTTGTTTAAGAACCCACAGAACACCATAGGCATTTAGTTCAGAGCATTTTACAGGAGACATACAATTTCCCTTAAATGGTTTCAGGATCTTCAGACCCCCTTTGACCTGTACAGGACTCAAGCCATCCTTTGGACAACTCAACCAATTAAAAAATAAAGAAGCAGCCTGGAGGCCAATGTTGTTCAGCCTTCTCTCAAGTGCAATATAACAAGAACTTTTAAAAAAATGTTCTCTCGTTCTTCTTTTGGTCTTCAATGCAAAATTCCTCATTTGAAAAACCTAAGGCTCTAAAAATATTTGAAGTCCCCTGGTGTACTCTGTTTACCAATGATAAATGTTTGATTGCCAACCTTTCATCTTTATAGAGTACTTGAGTGAGAGACCAGCAGGCAGATCATGTTACCAGGGACAGGATTTCACTTCTGAAGGATTGAAAGAGATGTAAGAAGTTTATTTATCTTGTGAATCAAATCATTCTAAGAGATGTATTTCATCCAAAGCATCATGTCATTTTTCTGTAACTAGAAATACAGAGACATTAATGTTCACAAAAATTATACAATAGTAGGAAGTGAACAGAGAGAAAAAAATAATTCACTAGATCATAATCCTTCTAATTTCCTGAATTATCTGAACCCAGATACCTCATTAGAAAACATGCTTTACTAGAGCAACATGTAGAGTTATACCTCCTACCTAACATGTGTATCTAAATGAAAAGAAGGATGAACAATGTATATCAGAACCATACTCCATAAAATATTCTCATTATTTATTTTGTTTATAAATGCTTTCCTGAACATACATATGTGTACCACATGCATTCTTGAGACTCACAGAGGCAGAAAAAGACATTTAATCTCCCGAGAACTGGAGTTACAATTTTCAATCACAATGTAGGTACTAGGAATTAAACCCATGTCATCTGAAACAGATGTCAGTACTCCAAACTATGGAGCCATCTCTCCAGCCACTTAAACTACTTTTTGATAGGTACTTACTTGAAAAGCTCTAAGACAACATGTAACAGAAATAGCTGCATATTGATCTTTGTTGTAGATTCACAATCCAAGTTATGGAATCAATTTATATGTCTATTAACTGATGAATAGATGAAGATAATGGAGTATATGTCATGTGTCATTAAGCCTAAAGCATTAAAATGATAGGCTGCAACTAATATTTCTCATAGGTTGTCACTAACCTCAGAGACAGCACAAGTCCAGGAGACAATGGTGTGTACTATGTCTCAGCAAAATGATGATGCAATATAACTGTATAAGACATGGTACACAAATATATATGCAGGTAAAGCATGCATACAAATCAAAATTTAAATATAAAGAATAAAATAGGGCTAGAGGGATGGCTCAGCAGTTAGGAGCACTGACTGCTCTTCCAGAGGTCCTAAGTTCAATTCCGAGCAAACACATGGTGGCTCACAACCATCTGTAATGGGATCTGATGCCCTCTTCTGGTATGTCTGAAAACAGCTACAGTGTACTCATATAAATAAATGAATGAATGAATAAATAAATAAATAAATAAATAAATAAATACTTCTTTAAAAAATAATAAAATAAATAAAAATAAACAAATAAAATTAAATTTGAAATACTGGACTGTTTACTTAGACACAAGCAATTCAAGAAAGCATAACTTGAAAATGGAATGTGGTGGTTTTTAATGAGAATGGATCCCAACGTAATAGGCATTTGAAAATTTGGTTCCTCTTTGGTGATTTTGGGTAGAAGGTTTAGGTGATTCACCCTTTAGATTAAATACATCACTAGGTGTGGGCTCTGAGATAAGTAAGACTCTACCATTTCCAATTGGCTTGTTATGCTTTGTGCTTGAGATTCAAAATGTAAGAACTCACATCCTGATCCTGTTCCTATCACTTGCAACCATGCTGTCTCTTGCACAATGGTCTTGGATCCACTGCAACCACAAGCCAGTGGTTTATGAGAATAAACTTTTTCTTCTTTAAGTTGCTTCACTTGTGATGTTTTAGTGACACAATAGAGAAGTAACTAATGCAGAAATAAAAATGGTAACTGATATAAAACATTTATCACATCACAAATCACTAGTGAGATTAGGGGTTGGTGCCAAGTTGTAGAGTGGAGCATATTTCTATAGCTATGAAGGAGATTCCCACTGAATAGACATGCCATTTAATTTCCAAAAGATCATTCTTGGGATCAGCAAGATGGCCCAGAGAAGAAGAAGTTTATCATTAAACATGATAACTTGAATTTATTCCTTCAACCACACATGGTAGGAAGAGAGAACCAACTCCTACAAGTTGACTTGTAACTTCTGTACACATGCCACAGAACATACACCTATACACACATGCTCACATGTGCCCATGTGCACACACACACACACACACACACACACTCACACCACAAATCACAAGTATTTTAGGTTTCTAAGAATGATCGTCCTAATATGTTGTGGAGGACAGACTGGAGAATAGAGGTGAGAAGGAAGACAGCTTGAGGACAGGAAGACTCTAGGCTATGGTTACCACACAGAACCAGTATACGAAATGATCAAAATTAAAGTGGGGTTGTACAGATGACAACTGAATTAAAACAGCTCTAGCCCACTCACTGTTTTAAATTATGTATCGGCTAGTATAAATTTATAAATTACAGGTTTATAGTTTTATTTGTCCAAATAGACATTATTAAGAGGACATATGAATGAAAAAATATGACATAAAAAGAACATTTATTTAGTTTTAGTAAAAATATTTCAATTTTCTTTGGCATTTAAAAGATACTAAAACTTATAAATTGTTTTGGTGAAACTAAACTTCATAGAGATAATATCCGTAAATATGAGTAAGTTCATAATAGTGTTCAGATCTCAAAGTAACATAATCACTCTAACACAGTGTGTCTAGTGCAAATGGAAAGATTACTTAGACACAAATTCACATGGAGGACTGAGCCTCACAGGAAAATCATTGTTTAGAATCGGTAAATCTGGAATATGCCTGATCATGCTGTTGAAAGCTCTCTTTCTTTTTTGGGGGGGAAGGGAAGGTTTGAAGTAGGAGTCTACAAGAGGAAATAGAGCCATAAACAGAGATCTTGTTGAAATGACAAACGGAACTTTCCCTTTTTAGTGTGCAGACATAAGGTCTTCACAAAAGAAAAGATAAAAGGCTGCTTTGAAGCCTTGTGAGAGGACTTCAAGCAAAGAGCTCACAGAGGTCTCCAAGCTGCAAGACAATTGCAGCCTCAGTTCTAAGAAAGACATGGTTAAGACCAGACAAAAGCAAAGAGAGGCTACTCAAAGCTATTATTAATAAATGCTGAAAATTAGCAGGAATATTTCTGGGTTGTAGATTGTAGCTTTTCCTTCGCTCTTCTTCAAAATTGTATGCCATATTTTTCTAAATACAGTGATGCTTAAATTACCTCTCTGTGGGCTTCTCATCTGATCAGTTCAAAAGACAACCAAGGAGAGTCATGTATCTCAGGAATCCTGTGCTCTGATTTCAACAAAGAATGAGAAATGATGGATGTTTTATCTTTACAAACACAAACATAGGTTTAATATACTTAATTAAGAAATCTATAATGCTATAAAATCTGAAAGTTTTAGGGGGCCACATGAGACAATTTTCATACCTGACTTCATATGACAGGTCATGATATTGGCTCAGTAAAATCACTATATAAAATTACCTTCAGGTCTTCATCACAAGATGTATATAAAACTTAAAAAATGTTTAGATTTGAGCCCCAACCTCATGATACCTTATTAGAGCTGTGTATCTACTTTAAAACTAAATTTCTGAAATGATTTTCATCCCAGGGATTTCAGATAAGTGATGTTGAAACTACATGTCTACAGTGTCTCAAGCTTGAAGAATCATTCACAGTGTCTCTTGGCCAATGTGAACATTTCTGCCAAAGTGAACTTCTGGGTATAAAATGTCAAAGATCATTCTGTCACTTATAAGAATACCAATTATCATAGATTTTTAGATTTGCCTCCTATGGAGGAGGCAAGGTTAGTATTACACAAAGAGAAAAATCAATATTATTTTTTTTTAGTCAACTATTACTTTCTGGATTCAAATATTGTACCAGATGTTTGAAATCAGCCACTGAATAACTCACTAGTTCTTTCCATGAAACTATCGAAGATCCTCTTTGTATTGTAATGAATTATCAATACATTTATTTCTTCATAGCTCTGGAATTTAGAAGCCCCAAATTTCTGCATGGGATGAAGTGAAGAAGTCTGTGAGGCCTGGGTCTAGGAGAGTGTCTGCTCATTACCTCTTCTACCTTCTGTAGACTATGGAAATCTTTGTCTGGGCTTTTATGTCTACAGTCTCTATATAGGACATATTCTCTTCTCTCCTTCTACCTGCCAATTCTTCTGATTCTGTCATTAAAGGACATTTATAAGCCACACACATAATGCACTGCACTCTTACCTTCTCAAGCTTAACTAAAGATCTATAGACACTCTTTATTCAAATAAAGTTATATTGATGAGTTCTAAATATTGGGACCTGATTCATTGAAGGACTATTACTTGCTTAACTTCCTACACTTTATTCCATTTACTGAACAGCACTGGAGACCATAAATTCAATGAGTGGTAAATATATGCTATAGCAAGCTAGTTGGAATAACCGGGGTAGTTAAGGTGGGTTGTCTACACTATGGCAAAAGGATCTGTGACTTCAGGAATTAGAAACATAAGAGCAGGTATTTAGAATACCTTCTTTGACTGGGCTTCATTAAGCCTAAGGGAGGAAAAAATGGGTGAACTATACTCACATCTGCAGCAAGAACTTTAAGAAAGAATACGTAAAGAGGAAGGCCCCTATATTTTTGAAAAGTAAAGATCCCTCATGGTCACCACAAAGAAAGCATTGGAAAAACAGTACACATATTTAGGAGGTAAGGAAGGTTCTTGCAGACAATTACACAACTTCTACTTTCACAGAGTAAAACAAGGAAGCATTGGAGTGTTGAACAGACATAGGAATGAACTTTATGTTTTGAAATTTTATGTTGACTGCTATGATAAAAATGGGATAGAGAGAGTAGAAGGAGATCCCTGGCTATGTACAGAATCTTCACACTCATCTAGATGAACACTGGTGGAAGGGTCAGAGCTATGGATAATAATTACAGATATATTCTGAAAGTAGTGCCAAATCTATTTCCTGATGAACTGGATGTGGAAGGCAATTGTGGTTTTTACCACTTTTTACTAAATGGGATGAACCTGCTATCAAGTGAGGTAGAGAAAACATTAGGTAGTAAAAGATTAGAGAAAAGAAATTATGAGTTGAGTTTTAGACTCTTTTCTATGTATCAGACTCATATGGACTTGGCAAACACGACGTTGGCTGTATAAACTGAGAAATATATAAGATAGGACTTCAAATGTTCAAATAATCTAGATTTGTAGATTATCCAAGAGGCCAAGGGATACAATAAACGCAGAATAATCAAGAATCAGGTGGTCTGAGAAGAGCTAAGAGATCCCAGAATAGAGATAAGGGCACCGTAGTGGTGGGAAAAGACAGAAACATGAGAGAGAAGACTTAGAAATATGAACCATGAAATAGGAGAAGCAAAGGAGTAGAAATATTGGAGTTAATAAAAACACCAATAAGAAACTAAAATAACTACTAATTACTAATGTCTGGCCAACTGAGCTGAAAATGGACCACTGATGTATGGATTTATCACAACGCCTGAACTGAAGTTCACATCAATTGGGTACCAAGGGCAAAAGCTAACTATAGTGACTTTAAGAAGTCCTTCTGAGTCCCAGGCCAGAAATCATTCCATTTAACCATTCTGTGTCAGTATATAATATTTACACACATTTATATGTGCATTTTATGTTTAAAATGAGTATACTCATTTTTCTGCTGTTAATAATGTTTCCCCTTACATACTTTTGAAGAAGCTAAATGCCTCTTTTCTTCTTAAAATGCATATATTTATTTCTCCAGTGAATTTTCTGATGCAAGATTTATTCTCTGCAATGAGTGCTATGAGCTGGAATCTTTGCTCTCAGAACACAGTTGTGTGGATTTGGACAGTGATGACAGCTTATCCCTCATGAGAGCACTATTTACTGGCATTTTCTGTCTCAGTATCATTGCTGACCCACACAAAACAATGGAAGCAAACTCGTATTTATCCCTACCAGGGCAAAGTCTAGTGAGAATATTTTAAGATAAGTACTCTAGGTAAGCTAGAGATCCTGAAAGTTTTTCAGCACACAGGAAAAAACTAACATACCTAACGTGCACACTAAGACAAAATGGCTAAGTACATAGGTTCTCTAACTTTTATCATCTGGCAGACCTCTGGCTAGGTTTTTTTTAAACTATACTAATTTCTTGTCTTACAACTCAGTGTGACAATGCTATGAACTACTTAATTCAGAGGTTTCCATAAATGATTTATAGTGGGGCTTGAAATTATGATAATCCTGTGGGAGATATATATGAAATACTAGTGAACAAATAAAATTGCAAATGAAAAGATGGTACTAATGCTAATATTTTACCAAAGATGTCCACTCTAGAAGCTATTCATCTCTAATTATCATCAAGTTTTTCTTCAGGCTTTTATAACTCCAGAATAGAGAGGTTGTTTTAGCTCAAGTTAGCATCTGAGACCACTATGCATTGTTTCTTCTCTCAAACTTCCAAGGCTGGTAGTCATAGGTTAAGGCTATGTTGTTCCTCGAATAGTCTTTCCTGTCTTAAAGATGACTCCCTCCTGTGTGCTCCTATGGGCCCTACTTCATTTGCTACAGACCCAGGTTCTCTTTCTCTTCATATGACAAACACATCCTATGATGTTAAGACCTTACAACTCTGATCTCATTTAAAAGCAATATTATCCTTAAAGGTCCCATGTTCTAAAGGACTCATATTGAAGATTAATTCTTTAACATATGAATTAGGAAGTTAGCTCATGGTCAGTGTTATAGCACAACCTTTTTTCTTGTAGAGTAAGCCTTAAACACAATTTGAAAGTTATCGGTTACTTCCATAACATTGATGCCACGATTGCACAGATGGATATATATTTCCATGCCAATCAGTATTGTAGCTCCCAGATTTCACAACTGGGTTAGATTACTGAGGATTTTCTGTCTCTTCAGCCTGCAGAACACTTCCTGGTAATGTGAGAGATAGCCAAAGGAAAGTGAGTTTTAAAGACAGCACCAATTTGAATCTTCCATGCCCCATGACCAAAGTATTTGATGTGTTTTCAACAATAAAGTCTTAACAAATAAGTTATTGTGGGTGGCCAAGAGCAATGACAATAGACAGCATTCTGTGGAACTGGAAGAAGCTTCAGTTTTGTTTTAAAGTTGTGACTTCTCATATGGAAACCTACTACTTCATAAGCTTCCTAAAATATGTTTCTTTTAATTGATTGGAGTTATATTACATGAGGAAAAATGAAATTTTATTTTTCTCTTAATAAATAATATCACACTCCTCTGTGATCCCAATAGAGGAAGAATAATTAGGTTAAAAGCCATTCTGGGCTGTACAGAAAATTCAGGATCAGTGTGGTTTAAATGAGTCCCTGATTCCAAAAGAGAGAGAGAGAGAGAGAGAGAGAGAGAGAGAGAGAGAGAAAGGAAAAACACAGCTACCACATAGAAAGTGTTATGTGTACTAAGTAACACAAGGAAATGTGTATGTGAGCTGTAAATAAAAGAATAAGATAAACATTCATGAGAACATTACCTCTATTATCTAAAACATGAACCATATCACTGAGTCAGCCTGTGGGACCCTTAGCTGACCTAATGTGGTTGTTACACAAGAGACAAGTTCTGTTTTCTGCTTCAAACAAATCTAGTCTGCAGGGTCATCTACATGTCCCCAACTGTGACTGGGTTCACACACAAGATGTAAAATGAAAGTGTTCCCTGGATAGAAACATCCATGTTAGTAAACATTGGCACTCAACATAAGTACTCTTCTTGTTTTTATATTTATATAAAAGTATTGGAATTTTTCTTACAGAGTAAATGACCTTTCCACAGAGATTTTCAGTGTCACTTCTCCAGCAATTCAAACTCCTATATACATAGAGTATGGTTCTTGACTCCCTATTCTATTACATGAGTAACTGTCTTTCTTCTAACACCTCAAAGACTGTACTACTATAACATTATAAAACCTTGGCATAGGCAGTGTATGTAGGAAACCTACCTCATTCATTTCTTTAGCAGCATCTTGAATGTAAATTTTTCCAACTCTAAATACATTGCCAGGTTTAGTTCTACATAAAATTTAAGAGGATATTTAACCAGAACAATTTGAACAAACTTATTCAAGAATGTTCTGTTTATAATTAGTGAGTCTTTCAGTGTATTTATTAAAGTGAATATGTATGAATTCTGAAGGAATACGTTCTAAATTCAAACAATATTGTCATACATTTATGGGACATACTCCTTTAGAAATCTGCTTTAACTTTCAGTATTTCAATTTTCCTATCTCTAAACTGGCCTACAAGAGTTATCCAAAAGATTCTCCAACATATAATAAGGACACATGCTCCACTATGTTCATAGCAACCTTACTTATAATAGCCAGAAGCTGGAAAGAACCCAGATGTCCTTCAACAGAGGAATAGATACAAAAAATGTGTACATTTACACAATGGAGTACTACTCAGTTATTAAAAATGATGGATTCATGAAATTCTTAGGCAAATGGATGGAACTAGAAAATAAAATCTTGAAGTAACCCAATCACAAAAGAACACACATGGTATGCTATCACTGATAAATGGATATTAGCCCAAAACCTCACAATACCCAAGATACAATTCATGAAGCTCAAGAAGGAAGACTAAAGTGTGGGTGCTTCTGTCCTTCTTAGAAGGATAAAAAACTCATGGGAGCAAATATGGAGACAAAGTGTAGAGCAGAGACTGAAGGAAAGGCCATCCAGAGATTCTCACACCTGGGGATTCATCCCAAACACAGTCACTAAAACCCAACACTATTGTTAATGTCAACAAATGCTTGCTGAAAGGAACCTGATATATCTGTCTCCTGAGAGGCCCTACCAGAGCCTTCCAAATACAGAGGCAGATGTTAGCAGTCAACCATTGGACTGAGCATGGGGTCCTCAATAGAGGACTTAGAGAAGGGGTTTGCAATCTCATGGAAAAAACAGCAATATCAACCAGCCAGACCCTTCCATAGCTCTCAGGGACTAAACTACCAGCTAAGGAGTACACATGGCTCCAACTGCATATGTAGCAGAGGATGGCCTTGTCAGGCACCAATCAGAGGAGAGGTTCTTGGTCCTATGAAGGCTAGATAGATGCCCCAGTATAGGGGAATTGAGGGTGGGGAGGTGGGAGTTGATGGGTGGGTGGAGAAACACTCTCATAAAAGCAAGGAGAGGAGGGTAGCACAGGGGGCTTCTGGGAGGGGGGAAACCAAGAAAGGAGATAACATTTCAATGTAAATAAAGAAAATATCCAGTAATAAAAGAGAAAAAGGGCAAATGGAAGGCCTGCCTCCAGGGAGCGCTTTAACCCAGAGACTCAGGCAGGACCAGCCAACAGGGAGGCACAGGCCCCACAAGTCTCAGGGGAGTCACAGGGAAGCAGGGACAGGATCCTCTCAGCTTCTCAGTGACAGAGGTGGACCAGCGACCCTCTCTACCCCTTCCCTGCAAGTGGAGGGCCTGCCTCCAGGGAGTGCTTTAACCCAGAGACTCAGGTGAGATCCCCCATTTTCTCTCCAGTGACTTTCTAAGGCAGGTCAAGCAGAGAGACACAGGCCTCACAAGTCACAAGGGAGTTGCAGGGCTGCAGGGACAGGACAAGCTCTAGTCAGAGACACCAAGAACATCTAAAACAAGAAATCAAGAGATGGCAGAAAGGCAAACGCAAGAATCATACCAACAGAAACCAAGACTACTTGGCTTCATCAGAACTTAGTACTCCTACTGCAGCAAGTCCTGGATATCCCAAAATACCAGAAAAGCAAGAACTGGATCTAAAATCATATTTTACAATATTGATAGAGGAACTTAAGAAGGACATGAATAACTCCCTTAAAGAAATACAGAAGAACACAGGTAAAGAG
>NW_022196894.1:86796632-86797596 GCF_008632895.1 Mastomys coucha
TACACCAGACTTCTCACCAGAGACTATGAAAGCTAGAAGATCCTGGGCAGATGTCATACAGACCCAAACAGAACACAAATGCTAGCCCAGACTACTATACCCAGAAAAACTCTCAATCACCATAGTTGGAGAAACCAAAGCATTCCATGACAAAACCAAATTCACACAATATATTTCCATAAATCCAGTCCTTCAAAGGGTAATAAATGGAAAACTCCAACATAAGGAGGGGAACTACATCCCTGAAAAAGCAAAAATGTAATCTTCCAACAAAACTAAAAGAAGATAGACACATGAACAGAATGCTAGCTCTAACTACAAAAGTAACAGGAAGCAACAATTACTTTTCCTTAATATCTATTAATATCAATGGACTCAATTCTCCAATAAAAAGACATAGACTTTCAGATTGGGTATGTAAACAGGACCCAACATTTTGCTGCATACAGGAAACCCACCTCAGTGACAAAGACACACACTACCTCAGAATTAAAGAATGGAAAACAATTCTACAAGCCAATGGTCCCAAGAAAAAAGCTGGAGTAGCCATTCTAATATCAAATAAAATCGACTTTCGCCCTAAAGTTATCAAAAAAGATAAGGAGGCACACTTCATATTCATCAAAGGTATGACCTACCAAGATGAACTCTTAATTCTGAACCTCTATGCTCCAAATGCAAGGGTATCTATATTCATAAGAAAAACTTTATTAAAGTTCAAAGCACACATTACACCACACACAATAGTAGTGGGAGATTTGAACAACCCACACTTTGCAATGGACAGATCATGGAAACAGAAACTAAACAAGGACACAATGAGACTAACAGAAGTTATGAAACAGATGGATTTAACAGATGGATAGAACTTTTTATCCTAAAACAAAAGGATATAACTTCTTCTCAGCACCTCAGGGTACCTTCTCCAAAACTGACCATATAATTGGTCACAAATCAGGCCTCA
>NW_022196894.1:86798690-86799938 GCF_008632895.1 Mastomys coucha
ACAGAAATCCATCAACGTAATTCACTACATAAACAAACTTAAGGACAAAAACCATATGATCATCTCACAAGATACTGAGAAAGCATTTGACAAAATCCAACATCCCTTCATGATAAAAGTCTTGAGAAGATCAGGAATTCAAGGCTCATATTTGAACATAGGAAAAGCTATATACAGAACACCAGAAGCCAACATCAAACTAAATGGAGAGAAACTTGAAGCAATCCCACTAGACAAGGCTGCCCAATCTCTCACTACCTATTCAATATTGTACTTGAAGTCCTAGCCAGAGCAATTAGGCAACAAATAAAGATCAAAGGGATACGAATTGGAAAGAAAGAAGTCAAATTATCACTATTTGCTGATGATATGATAGTCTACTTAAGTGACTCCAAAAATTCCACCAGAGAGCTCCTAAACCTGATAAATAACTTCAGCAAAGTAGCTGGATATAAAATTAACACAAACATATCAGAGGCCTTCCTATACACAAAGGATAAACAGGCTAAGAAAGAAATTGGGGAAACAATACCCTTCACAATAGTTACAAATAATATAAAATACCTTGGTGTAACTCTAACTAATCAAGTAAAAGATCTGTTTGACAAGAACTTCAAGTCTCTGAAAAAGGAACTTGAAGATCTCAGAAGATGGAAAGATCCCCCATGCTCATGGATTGGCAGGATTAATATAGTAAAAATGTCCATCTTACCGAAGACAATCTACAGATTCAATGCAATCCTCACCAACATTACAACTCAATTCTTCACAGACTTAGAAAGAGCAATTTGCAGATTCATCTGGAACAACAAAAGACCCAGGATAGCCAAAACTTCTCAACAATAAAGGAACCTCTGGTGGAATCACAATCCCGGACCTTAAGCTGTATACAGAGCAATTGTGATAAAAACTGCATGGTATTGGTACAGTGACAGGCAGGTAGATAAATGGAACAGAATTGAAGACCCAGAAATGAACCCACGGACCTATGGTCACTTGATCTTTGACAAAGGTGCTAAAACCATACAGTGGAAAAAAGACAGCATTTTCAACAGATGGTGCTAGCTCAACTGGCTGTTAACATTTAGAAAAATGCAAATCGATCCATTCCTTTCTCCTTGTACAAAGTTTAAGTCCAAGTGGATCAGGGACCTCCACAACAAAGCAGATACATTGAAAGTAATAGAAGAGAAAGTGGGGAAGAACCTTGAGCAAATAGGCACAGGGGAAAATTTCCTGAAGGGAACG
>NW_022196894.1:86800052-86816123 GCF_008632895.1 Mastomys coucha
GAAGGAAGGACAAGCCAGCCTAAATATAGCTATCTCCTGAGAGGCTCTGACAATACCTGACTAATACAATTGTAGAGGCTCACAGCCATCCATTGACTGAGTACATGGGCCCCAATGAAAAAGTTAGAGAAAGGACCGAAGAAGCTGAGGGGTTTGCAGCACCTTAGGACGAACAACAATGTGAACTAACTAGTACCCTCAGATCTCCCAGGGTCTCAATCACCAACCAAGGACTGCACATGGAGGGGTCTGATTGTTCTGGCAGCATGTGTATAGTAGAGGATTGCAAATTCGATCATCAATAGGAGGAGAGGTCCTCGGCCCTGTGAAGGTTCTGTGCCCCAGTGTAGGGGAATGCCAGGGCCAATAAATGGAAGAGGGTGGGGTGGCAGGCATGGGGAGGTGGGAGGCAACAGGGGTTTGTTCTTGTTTTTGTTTGTTTGTTTGTTTTTTGGAGGGGAAACTGTGAATGGAGAAATTTACATGTAAATAAAGAAAATATCTAAAAACAAAAGAGAAAAAGAAAAAAAAGAGCTATATACATTAAATGTTTATGTATGTATATATGTATGCATCCATGTATCTTATATGTATGTTTATATATATAAACATGTCTTATCTGATATATATGCATGTATATCATGCATGTATACAATAAACATTAATTACATAGCATAGTACTTAGATATTTATAAATCAATTTGCTTTTTATTTTAAGTAATTACATAGCAGTATTCACATATTTTTAAATCAACTTATTTTGTTAATATCTACATATAGTAGTAGTACTTTCATAGAGTAGTATTAAGATATTTGTAAAACAATTTGTTTTATTATTATTTAGAAGTGGTAGTAATAATCACATAGCATAGTATTTAGTATTTCTAAATCAATTTGTCTTATTATGGATGTGAAATTACAGGTTTCCAAATATTTTGTTTCTTTTTAAGTACTATATAATTTTGTTTCAATAGCATGTTATACATTGAACTTTACTAAACTCATTGATATTTATGATTTGCAACTTTGTAGTTTTAAATGAAAGGTATGAATTACAAATTAAGAATTTTCTCCTTGTGTAGGCCTTGGATTATTCTTTTCTGATTATTTGGGCTCTGTGGTTTATTTGGTTTTTGATTGCTCTGATTTAGAACCACACGTCCATTCTTTTTTTAAAATTAGGTATTTTCTTTATTTACATTTCAAATGTTATCCCCTTTCCTGGTTTTTCCTCCCAAAACCCCCATTTCCTCCAATAGAAGATGATCTGAAACATTCCCCTCAGAATTAAAAGTAAAGAGATCATACTTTTTCTCCATTGAAAAAGTTGTTTTCTATGCTATTGATATCATTCTTGTATTAATACACGAAAATAGAACTGACTGTTTCCAATGGCTGTATAACAATGTAAACAAAGACATTTATCAATACGGTCCCAGGACTTTTTATTCTTATCAAATTGTTAACATGTAAACTATGTGTATAACATCCAGAGAGAAGGTGACCTAGAACTATTACTATCAGACACTATTGGAAAGAATTTGAAATACCACAAAGCTTTTGGACAGAATGCTAAAATTCTGTATACTAAAGCTATAAATACAGCAGGCAATTGTATGTAAGAGGAAGCATACTGCCTACATAGGAAGTAATTGGTGGCAATAGTCATTTTCTGCTGAGCAATTATTGGTTTTTAAGTATAATGTTACATTTTATTTCCTTCTCATTCTGGGCTAATATGAAGCAATGCCATCTGCTTTATTCCAGTGATTCATAAGATCCAGGACAGCATCCGGTCCATTTTTACTGTGAACCACTAAACACAGCCATCAGCACAGGAGTGGGCTTAACTGATATTTTCCTAAAAACAATAACGAAGTACAGGAAAATTTCCTTTCTCCTTAACTATGAATGTAGGGAATTAATTATGATATTTCTATGCTATTTGTAAAGTTCTGCTTAACTACAACTTAGACTAAAAAAAAAATCTAAAACATGGTTTGTGTGGGTCAAGTTCTCATCTAATTTTCCAACATTTAAAAACTCTAAACTCAAATATAGAGAAAGATGGAAAATATGTCTGTGTGGTGAAAGGTGGGCAAGAATGAGTAGTTTGCAGGAATGACAGCATGGTTATCATGCACTGCGTACATGTCCAAAATCGTCTAGGGAGACATTTAATAAAGAGTCATTTTTAAAAATTCTTATTATTAGGGATGTTGATTATTTTGGCATGTGTTAATATCACAAGAAAATTCAGTAGTTTATTTTAAAACTTACCGATGTGTGCTTCCATTGATTTTGAAACTTCTGTTCACTCACCTCCTGTTTGGATGCTGTTCTTATGCTTTGTTCTAAAAGTGACATGGAATTCCATTTCTGTGTGACCTCACTGGGTTACTATTGACTCTCTGTGGTAGCTTTATGAGAAATGTTTCCCATGGTGTTATATATTTGAATAGTTGGTCCCAGTCATTGGCTCTGTTTAAGGAAGTTATGCAATCTTTATGAGACAGAGAGCCTTGCTGGAAGAAAGTACATCACTGGGTGTGGCCTCTGGGGCTTTATATCCCCATCCTACTTCCTGTTCTGACTCTCTGCTCCAACTGTGTTGATGAAAATGTGACCAGTCATTTTCTTGTTCTTGCCACCAGGTTATAATTTCCCCATCATAACAAATTCTATCCCTCTGGAACCATGACCCAAAATAAACCATTCTTCTATAAGTTGCTTTTGTCACAGTATTTTATCACAACAGGAAAATAGCTTATATGCTCTCTTTCTACTGCATTTAGATAGCTTCAGTTTAAATTCTGATACATAACTCAGGTTGCCACTCAACAATAAAGCTGTTTGTTTTACCTATTCACCCACTTATTAATCTCCTAATTCAAAGATCCATTTAAAAGATAGAACTATACTTTCCATGACGTTGACTCTATGCTTGTGAAGAGTGCCTCTTGTTGCAAGGGAAATAGGGGTCCACATTTTATAGAGAAAGGAGAAAAGATGAAAGAATTAAAAATACTAGTGCAATAATTTATCTTTACATCTTATGTTGAGAGAATCTGTTATGTACTGTGTGGAAGCATCACCTGTCAATAAAAGCTAATGGTCTGTTAGCTGAGGTAGGAAAATGCAGAGTGATGGGATTCTGGGAAAGAATCAAGAATGGGAGATTCTTCATTCTTGAGGAGGTGGCCAGGAGGAAGACAGTGAGTGGGTTGTAAAGTGAATAAGTAAAAAGAAAATTAAATTTAAAAAAATATGGAAGATTCACCCCAAACTCAGAAGCATGAAACTGAGGGGAGATAATCAACCATGTGACAGACATAGACTAGAATAAATAGGTTATATAAGTTATGAGCTAGTCAGAGAATGATGAGGCAATGCTTATGGCCTAGGCACTTATTCATAAATAATTAAGTCTCAGAGTCATTAATCAGGAACAGAGCCATGGTGGAAAAACCCATAGTCACGATCTTAGTTTGCTTTCTATACCATGACAAAAGCAACTTGGGGAAGAAAAGGCTTATTTTATCTTTCATCTTTTGGCCAATTATGAAGAGAAGTCAAAGCAAGAATCTGAAAGCATTAACTGAGGCAGAGGCCCTGGGGAAATACCATGTATTGGCATATATATTTTAAGTACAGTATCTTATGTTGAGAGTGCTGAGGATAGGCAGAGAGACTGAGAAGAAACAGGTGCAGGCTGCAATCTGGCACTTAAGCAGCCACCAGGTTGAACCTCCCAATAAACATGATCCATGTTGCATAATGATCCATCCCACACAGGCATTCCCCAGTATTGGATTAGCTTACTACTTTTACTCAAAAGGAGAAACAGTGCCTCATGCCATACCCCACAGTATTCTAGATAGGAAGAGCCCTTGTGGAGCCTGATGGCTCACTGCTGCAGTCTGGGCCTCTCTCTCTGCTGCTGAGACCTGTGGCTGGGAAAATTAGCCAAAAAAGGACACAATGTATAAATGAGATATTTTATTAAAGGAAAGAGAAAATAGCCCAGTCATGTAGAGAGAGAAAGGAGAGAAGAGAAGGAGAGAAAAAGGAAGGAAAGAAGCGGAGAGAGAGAAAGGAAAGAAAGGAAGCAAGAGAAGAGAACAAAGAGCAGGAGAGAAAAGGAAGAGGGCAAGAGAGAAGAGAGGGCAAGAGAAGAACAAAGAGCAAAAGAGAAAGAAAGAAAGAAAGAAAGAAAGAAAGAAAGAAAGAAAGAAAGAAAGAAAGAAAGAAAGAAAGAGAGAGAGAGAAAGAAAGGAGGAAAGAAAGAAAGGAGGAAAGAGAGAAAGAAAGGAGGAAAGAAAGAAAGAAAGGAGGAAAGAAAGAAAGGACAAAGAGGACAAAGAGAGAGTGGAGGGGCCGAACCACTCCTTATATTGCATGGGGTGTGGCTATCTGTGGAGCGAGGCATGCCTGGCTGTGGTCAGCTGACTAGGAGTAGGGTCCAGCTAGAATGCTGGGAGCTTGGGGCATTGTCTACCTGACAGAGCACATATCTCCTGGGAGGTCAGCTTTGAGAAGTTGTGACTGAAACAGGAGCCAAAGACTCAGGTGTTATAGCTGAACTCCTTCCACCCCCTGCAGGCAGAAACTTCCCACTGGGGCTCCAGTGTTCTAATCCAATTACTCGATGGAGCCTAAGTTGCCTGAACAGACCACTGTCCTACAAGCCCTGTGCAGGGTTGAAGGAGGAACGCAGGAGGAAAAGCACCAGGAAACTTAACGCTTGACTTATTTTATATTGTTACTCCTAAAAATAGAAGGAGAAAATTGAATTGAACATAAAGCAATAAGGACTTCATTCATTATTGAGGGGTTAGAATAGGAAGAAAGAGTGGAAAGAACAGAGACGGAATTTTAACCTTACTTTCTTGAAAAAGCAGTGCATGCGTTCTGTGAGTCCCTTGAGCAGCAACAATCTGGGCACCACTCATGGGCCATACTAAAGATATCTATAAGTTCTCAAGAAGAAAGCAGAATTAACCCTGAGTTTCACAGTTGTCAAAGTTATCTGCATCCCATGCTTTCCCTAGAGAATTTAGCCAATGGATATCAAGGCTCTGTTGGGCTTATACAATGAGGATCTTTCATGATCACCATTTCCTAAAATATATAGATTCTATCGCTACTCTTATTGTATAAGAAAAAGGTGTGGTTCTTCACAGAGCAGTAGAATTCCTTAATAGCCCGTAGGGTAAAAATTTGATTTGGATACTTACTCAATATAATATAAATATCAAAATTATGTTTCCTGTGCACCTTGTGCGTGCTAAGAAGATTAATTCTTATCTATCAAAGCATATAAGTAAGGCTTTCACAAAGAAATTTATATTTGTACTTTGGATTTTCACAGAAGCCCCTAGAATTCATAGCTCTGGCCATGGGCTAGATAAACACAATAAAGTATGGAAGATAGTAGATATTTCTAGATATTTCTGAGAAAATAAGTAGCTTTTTGCAGTCTGTGACTGTGACCCTCCTATTCTGCATGGTGTAAATCATGAGAACTGTTGACCATTTTGTACTGTTTTGTTTTGCAGACTCACCTCTAAATCTTGCAGCTTCACTTTTCTGGCTGATCAGTTACATGTTTTACATATGCCTGTCCCTCTGGTGCTCAACACACACATTCAGCATATGTGCTTAGTATTTAATTTAATTGCAACTTTTATAAAGCTCCCCTCTGACTAACACTGGAGAACTAATGCTTTTTCCTTCCAGACTCTCTATCACTAACCAACTGTTTAGCCTTGGGAAGAACAATCAAGTTCAAGGAGGATTTTTATATTCAAGAAAGCTTTGAGGTAACAACATTAAAGTCACCCCAGGTTTCTTCTGAGAAATTCATGTTTATATTTATTTAAATATTTTAAAAAATTGAAGACCACTGATACATCTTTGTTAAACTAATTTTCTGCTAGGTTATCATGAGTCAATTTGTTGGATCATTCTGTGTAGAATACATAAAGCCTGTGGGAAAATGAAGGATCAAGTGAACATCCCCATTTGGTTGTACATCAAGCAACACACCCTGCAGGAGGAGACAGAAATGGCCTTAGACTTAGTCTATCCTCACAAGGTCCATTGAAGTTAATAGAAGTAGCCTGGTAGGTTTTTATTGTCAGCTTCTGGTTCGTATTTTGTGTACTGAAATTGCAAGCCTTGCCCCATATTGAGACAATTTTTTCTTTTATTAAATTTTTATTAGCATATATTCACTGAACACTATGTAGGGTTTCATAAAGACATTCACATCCAACTTTATTAGGAACTTCAGCTGCATTCACTCCTCATTATCTCTTGCCATACTCCTTCCCTTTTCTCAAATAGCACCCATTCCTCTTGCCCTTTAACTGAAGAGAGGGCTATAGCTCTTTGGTGTCAGAGAGCAGCGAAAGCACTACCTTTTCCAAGCACAGTGATGTGTATCCACAGGACTCCAAGTATTCAGAAAGTTACATACAGAGGGTAAAGAAGAAGATGGGGATCCACTGATGTGTAGATAGGAAATTGGAGACCAGGGACAGCTATGGTGCCTGTGTAATGTTTTCTTTGATGAAATGTCTGATGAAGCATGTTTTACTTAGAAGGATATTTTTGCTTTCTGAAATAAAATCTCAGTGAAAATACGAAGTGAATACAAAGCAGAGTTATCTGTGATTCTATTTATCACTATCCATCTACTTTACTTGCTCCAGCAATGCTAATTCTATAGTCTTACTATAAGATTCAAAACCAGGAGGTCACAGTCATAGTGTTTAATATATGAAAGATACAAATTTATTTGTGTATTAAGACCCAAACCATTTCTGTTTTGTAGAACTTCATTTTGCTTATATTACAGATATGTAATAGAGAAGAAATGGGTGCAGAACTATATTAGAGAACAGTGTGCATGTGATAAAATATAAATAGTCTCTTTATCTGATATTTCACTCTGTTCTCATTGATAGTATGGCTTCCTCCATGAGTAGAGAGGAGAATAATTTTGATTCACCCACAACAATATGTGTATCCTAATGACTTGAATACTGTAATAATTTAAATTGGATAAGTAATAAATACCACTTGGAAAGGTGTTATTATCTTTAGACTGTTAATATCATTTTTTAAATTTAAAATGGAAGTTTTTATTATTGTTGTTATTTTTTAAAGGAACAGTGAATATCCTAATTCATAATGGTAGATATATAGCTAAAAAAATAACATATCTTCAGTGATTGATAGTGAGCAGGTATGTCAAATTAAAATACAGCTCTGATCAGATGACCTCAAATTGATTCCATTTGCAATGAAGTACAAGAATGTACTCTTCTCTTTCTTGTTGAGAGTGAAGATTAATTGCCATGGTACAGAGTTTTAAAAGGTCACATATGGTTATATATTGGTAAAGGATCAAATGGAAATTATGTGAAATTTCTATACAATTTACTTTACCAGTAGTATTTAATCTTTATGCTGGATTTTACTTGAAAACATTATGATGAAATACGAGAAATATAAGAAAAACTTACACTTAAGATAGTAACATTAAACAGGAGGCCACACTTTACTTCAGGGTTGACATTTTAATGTTTCTCTCTTCACCACAAAGTCCCAGATGGAATTCAGGGGTGACCAGCAAGCCTGTGAGTTAGGATGGTATAACAATTTATAATGGAACTTGGTGCTTTGATTCTTGTTCTTAAATTAAGTGGATATGCATGTTTTAACTATTTGTATGGTCTCAAAAATAAGATAATAAAAACACATCTAGCTTTTAATGTTACAATTTCAAACCTTATCACTATATAGATGCTTCCAAACCTGGGTAGACAAATGAAAGACTTAGAGTTTAGGTTGCTACCACATATGACCTACTTTTCATGAAATGAAACAAAAATTGAAATAAAAACAAAATAGAAAGAAGAACAAAGTCAGACAACTTAAATCAGAGGTTGATATCTCTCAGGCATTTTAGTATTGTGGATTACACCAAACCACTTACAAAGCAATATACAAATAAGATCATTTGGCAACTGAAACAAAGTGATACTCTCACATAATTGTCACTATAAGTTAGGAATTGTGCTCTATGCAAAGTATGAATGTCTCATTAAAGGAGATGGTAGTCCTCTAAGGTCAGTATTTTGAACCTTTTGGTTAAAGAAGAAGAAACAGAATATGGGAGCTTTCTGAAGATTGCAGATAGTTAATGGAAATTGGGAACCTATGACTATGTGTCTCCAAATCCTGTGATTTTTAACAGAGCAGTCTGGCCACTCTCACCTCTCTTAGCCCTCCAGGACAATTGTTACATGCGCACACACAATTAATTTAAAAATAAGATGGCAAGAGGGAGGAGAATGGGATGGGTGATAATGGATTGGTGTCAGGAATAAGGATGTATTTAATCTGAATGCTTAGAGAAGAGTGGTAAGCAGACATTGGTCTGAACCCTGAGATATATTGGCAAAGCTGCCAAATATAAGACTGCATGAGTAAAAGCCTGCCACAGAGTGAGAAGTGGATTAAGAAACTTTATTAACCTCTAGCTCCTTTGTACTGAAATACATAGCTTAGGAAATCAGATGTTCCCTTATTTCTAACCAGACCTCTAGGTATATCTTCCAGCTAGGAACTTTCTCTAAAATAAATAGATTAGACAGACATATAGGTAGGTAGTACATAGATAGATAGATAGATAGATAGATAGATAGATAGATAGATAGATAGATAGATAGATAGATAGATAGATAGGTAGATAGATGGATAGGTATTGTCTGGTGAGAATTCTCTCTAGGCTTGTGCCCTCTCCATCCCATTTCCTTCCCCTCTTAACCTCATATATGCACCTATGTTTTTCTATCTCTCTTGCCCTCTCCCAGTATTTGTGAGCAATCATCTCATTGCACAAGACCCACAAAACTTAGTCTCTCTCAAGGAGCATGACTAAAGAAGATTAGTGATGCCTGGAAGCCACCAGCTCTTCAAGTAGGTGGACCCTGCTGATCTCAGGGATACTACCAGATTAATGATCATCTCAGACATCTGAAAGTGTTTACACCAATCTAAATCTCCTGATATTTGCATTGAGGCAATATCACATATTGCAATATCACATATACCAATTCCCATATATTAAATGTACATTTTGATGCAGTTCAATAGCATGAGTCCAGCAAAAGGTTCAATAATCAAAGCATAAGTATTTCTAAACTTCTAGAAAGTCCTCTCAGACCCTTCTCAGGAAGTTTGCTCTGCACCATACTGACAACGACGTTTTTGTTGGTGTTTCCATAAACTGGATTTGTATCTCCTGACTATCACATGAAAATAATCGTACAGTCTGTGGTTCTCTGGAGCTGATTTCTAAGGTGTTCTGAGATTCCTTGGCACTGCCGAGCTATTCCATTGTGCCTCAGTGTCTAAATATGCTCATTTTTCTCATTTTCTTCTAGAGAATAGTTGCTTCTGGTAGATTGCTTCTTTAATATTTTTAATAACTTTTTCACAGGAGAGAGCTGAAGTATGCAAGATGTTTTAAACACAGTTTATAACATCATTTAGATAAATACCTACGAGCAAATTTATTCAATCCTAAACTGTTTTACATAATAAGAAATGTAATGTTCTCCTGGTGATATTTTTCACACCCACTCAGAATGTGCACATTCTGATAGCTCTTCCATCTGCTCCTCCACCTGAGATTGTTAGCTGTGATTATTTCAACCATTCTAGCGAGTATGCGGTCCTCATCACAACAACCAACTGTGTAATTCTATAATGATGAGCAGTACTGAAAACTGTTTCAAATGTCCTTCATCCACTAACACCTCTTCTAAAGAAGTATTTTCTCATTTAACTGAGTTATGTCTTAATAATGATGTGTCTAAAATAATTTTTCAGATATATATGAAAATATACTTCTTTATGTCTATGGATTTCTTTCATTTTTAATAACACTTACTATATTCAAATAACTTTTACCTTTGAAAACCAGGCATCAAATTTCATCTTTTGGCTTCATAATAAAAAATCTTTGTTTACTTCAAAAATTGTTTACTCTATGAATTTTGTTGCTTTAGATTTTATATTTAAGCCTGCTCTCCAATATGATCTATCTTTACATATCCTTGTGGCATATAGTCAATATGTTTTTTTCCAGAAACCTCATGTCTTTACATTTATTTTTTATTCTTTTATTATAGCTAGATGATAGTAGATAGGCATAAAAATAGATAATAATAATAATAGATAGATAGATAGATAGATGAGTGATATATAGATAAATGAATAGATCATAGGCAGAAATGTACGTACATACATACATACATACATAGGTGAAAGATGATAGATTATTGACAAGGAGATAAGTGGATAGATAATAGATAGCTAGAAGATAGATAGGCAAACAGACAGATACATAGATAGATGATGATAGATGATTGACAGATAAATGGATAGACAGACAGACGATAGCCTAATTGCTCACTATATTCTTTCTTATTCCTCCACTCATCCACCTACCTGAGAATCTTACTTACCAGTAACTCTGCTCCTAATTTCAGGATTAGTTTTTAAATAAATCTAAATTCCAATTCAACCAATTTTATATGATGAAAGCCATAAGTCAATATTTACACTTAAAATTTCCATTTTGATTGCTAAATTTTGTTGGTGCTATACCTTTAGACTTTTGATTATATAAATGTTAAAAAGAAAAATAATAAACTTATTTGGTTAATTAAATGCTTAAAATCCAGTTTCTAATGAGGCACAGTTTTGGTATAATACATTAACAGCTTACATATTATTAAGTGTCATATTAGCTGTTTTGAAGGTTTTATTTTCTTCTAATTCAAAGCTCTCCAGCATAAAGTTAATCATCATTTTGAGCTGTTTATGAAGCCTTCTTTTCTTCACCAAGCATTTTGAAGAGTGGGAGATTATTGAGGTTTTATAGAGAATTGATATTTTACTTCAAATTATTGCTTAATGTCATAACTCTACCATGATTCTGTATCCTTCATTTCAGCCATAGGTCTTGTGATTACAACTTTATCTGTGGTGGAGAACCATAATCTTTTTTTCACCAGTAAGATGAAAACTATTATATATACTTTATCAATTTTTGTATGTGTGAATATATGTGTATGAGCATGTGACACACGTCACAACATGTGTGTAGAGGTCAGACTACAACCTCAGCTGTCATTTACACACTCGTTCCACTTTACTTGACCTGGGGTCTCTTGTTACCACTTTGTAATCAAGCTAGCTGGTTTATTAGCTCTTAGGCATTCTCCTCTCTCTGCATCTGGAATTATCTGGGTTAAGGATTCTGAAGATGTGACTTAAGATGGTCACATTTGCATACTATCCCTTTATCCTCAGAGCTATTTCCCTAGTCCCCTTTCTTCATTTTTTATTAGATATTTTCTTTATTTACATGTCATGTGATATCTCCTTTCCCAGTTTCCTCTCTGAAAAAAATAAAATTATATTAAAAGAAAAAGAAAAACAAAAACAAAACAAAACACCTGTTCCCTCCCCCCTCCCCCCTCCCCCCCACTCACCAACCCACCCTCTCCTGCTTCCTGGCCTTGGCATTCCCCTACACTGGGGCATAGAACCTTCACAGGGCCAAGGGCCTCTCTTCCCATCGATGACCAACTTGGTCATCCTCTGCTACATATGCTGCTGTAGCCATTAGTCCCACCATGTATACTCTTTGGTTGGTGGTTTAGTCCCCGGGAGTTCTGAGGGTACTAACTCATATTGTTGTCCGTCCTAAAGGGCTGCAAACCCTTCAGCTCCTTGGGTCCTTCCTCTAGCTCCTTCACTGAGGACCCTGTGCTCAGTCCAATGGATGGCTGTGAGCCTCTACTTCTATATTAGTTGGGTACTAGCAGAGCCTCTCAGGAGACAGCTACATCAGGCTCCTGTCAGCCAGCACTTGCTGGCTTCCACAATAGTTTCTGGATTTGATGATGGAATATGGGAAGGATTCCCAGGTGGCACAGTCTCTGGATTGTCCTTCCTTTCTTCATTTTTATGTGTATAAAATTATAACTAAGCAACTGGTGTTCATTTGGAAGTATATATATATAGTGATAATTAGGCCAAATTTTCATGTACAATATCAAAGAGAGAAAGTGGTAATTTAAGTTTATAAATAAATATCTAAGAATCTATGGGTGAAGTCCATTGCCTGGATTTCAGAAGAATAAGAAACCCTAACTAGGTGTCATTTCACATGTGTATACACAAAGTGACTTGTTGCATGCAAACACTTTAGAATCATCAATCATATGTTCAATCTCTGGATGATATCACATCATGTTCAGGACTTAAAGGGACTTTGATGTCAAACAAGGCTTGCACTTGGCAATGAGTTATCAGTTTTTCAGTGGAGTGCTGTTAGGATCTAAAGTACTTATAATGAATCTTTTATGAAATTAAATAACAGACAATGATCAATAGTGATACTCCAGAAGCTAATATCTGAATCTTCCATAATAAAATGTTTGTTAGCTACCATAGCCATATACCCATCTTAGCCTCAGTCGGAATCGTTGGCATGGCATGCCCTCTGCCATAGCCAGAGCCATACCCACAGTTTCCACACATGTTTCTACAGTGAGTGAATGAAACACATGGGGGAGGAGATATGGATGAAGCTGAGGTGTAAATGAAAGTACCTGGAGATGAAATATAACGCACCTCTCTATGTGAGGTCTAAGGAAACCCATCACCCAGTTTGTCTTCCTGTGTTCACATAAAGAGTCATATCGTAAAAACTTGTTTTATCTTGTCATAAACGTTTCTCTCATTTTATGCACTTCAGTCTTCAGTTACTCCAACTCAACCGCACGCTGTCAGAAGTAACTTACATTATCTGCACTGGCGTTCTCCGGGAGCCGCACTGCAACTACAGATTCCACAAGTGTCGCAGCTCTAAATAACACTCGGCCTTTCTCTCCACTAATCTAAAATTGTATCTTGTGTTGAAGTTAGAGTTACGTTAAATTTATTGCTATTTCTTCTAAACCAAAAGTTGGCTTCTTGACTCTTTATTACTCCCTTTCTACTCACAGAGGACTTAAAGCCGACTCATTTTGAAAACAATCGGTACATTATCCTCAGCCTCCACGTTGAAGTCTGTGCATACCCAGGCCTTCTACCTCATCCATCCCTCTTCTTCACGTTATTTGTCCTCAACTCCAGCATTACTATTTCCTTAGAATTCTTTCATTTCATTTCTTTCTCCCCATATTTAAAAGGGTATTTGTATCCTTTACGGTTTTCAGATTCCATGATGTATTTAAGTTGTCATAACAGGTCTCTTAAGACTAGAATATAGAAACATGCCCACCTACCTGCCAGGGAATTCTGTCCTTAACTCCTAGTAGGCTGCATCTACACCAATGAACCCACAAGTCTCTTGTTTTGCTCTTATCCGCCACATATGTCATGAAAGTTCAATTCCCTGATACCTAATCAGCCTTTTCACCAGAGCCTTGCTTGGAAGACAATGTGACTTTGTATACAATGAATACTGTGTCTGTTTGCATCTACTGAATCTATGAGTTTAATATTTAACTATTTGATAAAGCATGAGCAAGCTCCCCAGAAGTGCATTTATTTCTTATAAAAAGTCACCATTAACCCAAACAGTGTCAAGTTACCACATGAGAGGCAGAAGAAAGTCTCAAGAATATTAAGACACTATATTTATTCCCCAGGGAGATGTTTCCTTGTAAGTACCTAAGTGGACTTAGTGATCTGGGATTTAATATATTTAAAAAGGATACCTGTATACTACATGAAATCCAATGTGAGAAAATGGAAATAAGTGTCTTCTTTGCTATTCTCTTTTCTCAGTTGACCTAAACACTATTGTCATGATCACAGCAGATAGATTTTATCTTTAACTGATTAAACAGAAATTTATCACCTATATTCAAAAGAGAATGAACACTTTGGTCTTTACTGGAATTTTGGTAGTGTGAATACACAATGCCCACTCTGATCTAGTGTGATATAGTCTATACTATATTTGGATATTTATCTTATACTGAATTTGTGATATATTTGTGTATGTTTTTTTCTGTTTATACAAGATCATAATTTAACTGAGGAACTCTGTGTTTCTATTACTAAATCTAGAAGTCTTTTATATAAGTAAAGAACTGAAACGCCATTAGTTTACATAGCCACATTCTTCTAAGGAATGTCAATCCTAGGTAAGCATGATTAAGTTGGTGGGCTACTGTATTAATGACTAGCAACAAGTAAAGCCATTTTTTGGTATATTTCACACATTTCATTCTGAGAATTACATGCGAAAGAAAGGATCTGATTGAGTCTTCAGGACCTTCCCTTGGCCTTCACAGGGCAACTACAGTCAGGCCACCTCTCTGACTGGAGCCACTGGCTTATGAACGACAGCTTTAAAAGAACTTCCATAAACTACCTGAAGCACCAGCTAGGGAGTGCTACCATTAGCTGCTTTACAGGAAGCACATTTAGATGTCTGCTTTATGTGCCCATCCAAATAAGACACTTTAAGGGAAATACTATCATACTGTCCTCTTTAATGATATCTATTTTAAGATGAATGGCAAACATAAACATAAAATGCATTTGTTTTTAAGATATAGGTTGCCAGTTACATAAAAATCAGTATACTAACAAATATGGTAATAACATGAGTCTCTATCAAGAGTATGTGGGCTTGTGTTTTTAAAATGAAAGGAAATTAGCAAGAAAAAAAGCCTTTTTCAAAAATGTCAAAAAATATATGCACACAATACATCTTTAATTTTGCAAAAACTGGAAACAGATAATAAAATTAAAATGGTAATACCCTCTGGTTTGTAAAAATTATGGTGAATATTTGTTTAAATTTTCTGTAGTTTATAAATATAATGTGATAAAACATTAGATTTATAACCAGAAAAAATAGATGTGATGAAATATTTATATTTTTCTAAGATATTTTACTGCCTTAAATTTAATAAAATTCATACAAATAGAATTGGTAAGCTGCTTTTATTCTTCAAGCTGTTAATGTCTTTTATGTTTTTTCTCTCATACAATACACTCTGGCTACAACTACCCCTCTCTCCTTTCTGCAACCAAACACAAGATCCAGCTATAGCATTCATGTGCATATACCAAAAACTTGCTCAACTATGTTAACGTTTCTTAACCACTTCTTCATTTTATGATTATTTCACAAAAATTCTATTAAAAAATTAATAAAACAATGTATTTTGACAATATCCACTACTTTAGATACTTTTTTCTTTATGTAACAGAAACCTATAACCTCATTTCTCAGGAGGACTGAATTCAAAACTTAAGAACATTGGCTGAGATCCTTCTGAGTGTTGGAGAGAAACTTAGGACTCTTGCCTAGCTTCTGGGAGCATCAAGCTTTCCTTAGTCTTCATACCAGGTTCCCCTTTGGTCTTTACACTCTGTTCTTTCTGTTTCTACATTTAAATGCTTTCTTTTCATGGATGCAAAACTATATCATCTCAGCTGAAGCATCCATAAGAACCTTATGTCCAAGTAGAGTTCCATTCAATGATTTCATATTAGGATCATAACATCTACTTGGGAAGCACATTTCAAAACATAATCATTTTATCATTCCTCATGCCTAGAAAAGCAGTCATTTTGCTTTTAACAATGAAAACTATGTCAAAGTTCAGTCATTCACAGGACAGTGTCTTGTTTGTTGTGCGATGAGAATTATAAGTGTATCTATTTTATCAAGATGTCTGAACTAATGTCAAGATGGAAATGATTTGAGGAAGCCATTTGTTGTTAACATGTATCAAGTCCACAGGACCAAATCAACCAAATAGACAATGAGAAAAGACAAGTTATTTAACCAGTGCTGAGTTACTCTGTACCTCTCACGGATAGTTTAGGTTCACAGACACGTGATCATGAGCTACAGCCACTGCTTACTTATCCCGGCCTGCAGGGTTCAGTTATTCGGGGGTCAAGGGGGACCATGCCTGCAAAAGTAAAATGGGCAAGAGAGAGAGAGAGAGA
>NW_022196894.1:86816301-86828348 GCF_008632895.1 Mastomys coucha
AGAGAGAGAGAGAGAGAGAGAGAGAGAGGAGACCCTGCAAAGGTTTGTCAAGGTCTACTTTACTTAAAGCAAGCTGCTCAATATATACTTTAGAAAGCAGAAAAAGGGAGGGGCAGGGAACAATGGGTTCACTCCAGGGTTGTCCATCTGACAGATGTTGGCAGGGGGTCTGGAACACTTTGTAGTTCTTTTAGGAAGGTCTTGGTATACTGCCTCCTGGGAAACAGGCACAGGATGTTTTTAGCCAAGGTGAATGTCAGGCAGTTCTCAGGCTAGTGGAGGGGCAGGGGTCGGGTGGCCATGCCTTGGCCCCCAACACTTACTCTGGGAACAATGAGTTCTATAAGAATGGGAAAATCTGAAATGCAGTGCTAATTCTTTTTCTGAATACTGTGTTTATTGCTTATGGGTGAAAATGCGGCATATATTTTTCCAACAGTAAAAATCCAGCTGGTTCCAGGATAAAATAGGTGACTGACGCTCATAATTGCAGCAAAGTCTACGCTCTGCTTCTATGACTCTTGTCCCATGAATCAGCATTGCCAATAAGGAAGGAATATGTCCTTGAGTGTCACACAAACCTTCAATTCTTGTCGATTTTACAGCTAACAAGGTATAAACTGCTGTTATAATATAGTAGTGGAGAAACTTGCTAAAAGTACTGAATTTGTTATGCAATGCTTACTTCTGCTCATCCTTTATTAATCAAAATCATGTAGAAGCAAATCAAAGCTTTAGACAGCATAAGACAAAGTACTGGTTCAATAAATTGATGTGGAAACATTTTTAAATGCCTTTCTAGCATATTTCTTAGAAGTATATATCTTTTTCTGAGGAAATGTTGAAAATAATTCATAGGCTACATTTGTACCTTAGCAGAATTTTATAGATTCAAGAATTTCCTGCTGGAAAATACTGATGGGTTGGTCCTCCAAGTTATATGCCTGAATTTTTAAAGCCAGTGAACAAATGGAAAGGTTTAAGCCATGATGGGTATATAGAGCATGAAGAGAATAGGTGATTAAAGAAGATCAATTTACAATATGTAACTAAAAAAATCCATAGAAAGCATGATACTTTGTAGGGTACTAAATTTTTTTAAAGTTAGCAGTAACCTGAATAAGTCAATCAATCCATTTCCAGCATTAAATAAAAATTAAATAAATTAATTAAAAATAAATTAAATTAAATTTTAAAAATTAAATAAAAATCCCAGCATTGGGATGAACTATTAGATGTTGGAACAAAATAAGATATTGGCATGGCTGTTGGTCACCTACAGAACTACAGTGTAAGATTCTATTGCTAAAGATATCACATCTTTGGTTTCAGTACATAGAGAAATGAAACAGGAACTGGGTTTGGAGCTTCTCCCTGCTGGCTACATTTCATACTGGTAGAAGGTACTGCTGAGTTTCCTAGGAGAGAAAAATCAACAGTATCCCTCAGCTTCCAATACTGCATGCTCTGCTACTAACTTGCTTGGCAAGTCAAAATAGTGGCAAGACTATTACAGACGTAACCAACTGCTTTCTGATTAGATTTGAGACCTCTTCCATGAGAGAGAATTCACTTCTTCTACTGTAAACCTGGTCAAAAGTCCACGACAGAGACCCTGGTTGCATAGCTACAGCTGCTCGCTTGCTAAATTGGCATGACACACTTGTCAAATTGCCTTTCAAATACTTATATTTATATGCCCCCGGATCAGTCTCACTCCCTGCTTTGATCAGAGGACTTCTGTGCAGTGGGTGACAGTTGCTGCAGAGACTCATATCTAATTAAAGCAATGGGAATAAGATGCCATTGACCTTTAACTTGGCCTGTGTCACATACTCCAAAGCTAAGGAAACATTACAGAAAAGAAGATAGAAGGAACATAAGAGCCTGAGAAAAGACCAGAGTGCTGTGTCCTATCCTCCATGGGTACTATCCTCCATACATGAGCAGACACCATATTTACAAACTCCAGAATATTCCCGTGTAATCCTGTAGTCTTCATCAAAGAGGGTAGCTTGTGACAGATTCAAAACTGGCACAAAGTCTGTGATATGCAACATTCTGCTGTTGAAGCTTTAGTGACTGGAAAATTTATGCCCCTATCATGTGTCAGCTAACCTTTCTGGCATTGCTTAAGACAAAGTATAACTAGGGCTTAAATCTCTGGATTTTTAGCCTATTGGAATTTACTTTGGAGGCTACTGAGACATAATTTAAAAATGAGTGTACATACAGTAGAATTTTTTGCAAATATGCATTGCATAGTAATTCACACAAGTCACCAAGTTGCCCAGGTACATTTTTGTGAGCATATGCATATTTGTATATATGTGAAGAGGTTTTTCTTTGCAACTTACTCTCTTGGAACATTTTCAGTTTATAATATATTGTTATCAATTACATAGCTATCATATCACACTTTAATTTTTTAATTAAAATGTAATTATATCATTTTCTTTTCTTTCTTTTTTTAATTGGATATTTTCTTTATTTGTATTTCTTGGTTTCCCTCCCTCCAGGAAACACCCTATCACATCCTTCCTCCTACTCTCCCTCCAAACTCTCCATGTTTGCCCCACCTTACTCCTTCTCAAATTTGTGGACTCTAGGCTCTTTTTCACTAATTGTATATATGCATGTGCATGTGTGTATGAGTGTTCCTAAATATATAAATACATTAGATTCAATCAGTACAGTCTCAATTATGTTACATGTATCTGTGTGTGTGTGTGTGTGTGTGTGTGTGTGTGTGTGTGTGACACACATATCCACTTGATATTGGATAATTAATTTGACTTTTCCCTAGGGAAGATTACTTTCTCCCACTCTTGGCAATCCTTAGTTGCTATGTTGTAGTTTTGATCTCCAGAATATTTCTTCCTATATATAAAAGTCTGTACCATTGAACACACATCATATATTCTCTTGCCTTTGAGCAATTATAGTTCTATCCTCAGTCTCTCTGCTTTGACATTTTTTGATTTCACGTGAATGTGTTGCATCTCTTTTTGTCATACCATATTTAAACCTTTCAGTTCTTTACATTGGCACTCAGACTATAAAGATACCATATGAAGATATTTCAGTCTGTGATTTTATTGATGCCATTTGCTCACATTTTCTGGATTCCTAGAGATCATACAGCACATACAGATATTTTCTGGTCCCAGTTGATACAGCACATATAGATATTTTCCTGGTTCCAGCTGCTCTAAAATGTGGTGTCAGACTTCATCTGGACAGTGTCTACTTTTACCCTCAGCCACAGCAAAGGATTATGCTGTTAAAACATTTATGTTGATTGATAAGTTTGTATAGCTAACACAATATATTTGATGACCTTTAATAAATAACCAACCTATTATTTATTCTGAGATACTACTGGTCTATGAAAATATTATATAAATTAACAAAATTTAATGTTTTAATTATTAAATTGTTTTGCACTGATTTTTAACTTGTTTGTGTATGTATGTATAAGTATTCTGTCCACATGTATGTCTATAGACTATGTGCATATTTCACAGAACTAAGAAGGGGGTATGGAATCCCTTAGACCTGAAATGACTGATTGTTGAAAGCAACCATGTAGGTACTGAGAAATAAACCTAGGTCCTCTTCAAGACCAACAAGTGCTCTTAACCATGAAGCTGTCACTATAGCCCCATTGTGCACAAATTTTTAATGGATGTATGACAAGAAGAACCACAGTTAGTTAAGCAAAGTTACCATAATATCCTAGGTTCTGGCAACTGATTGGGCTTGTGAAGTTACCATAGCAAAATGATCCCTGTGTTATCTTCAATATGTTCCTTAATTGATTTTCACTGATAAGAAACTACAGCATTAAATGTTTCAAAAATCCACTGTGACTGGATTAATTGGATAAATTGATTAACTTACAGTGACAATCAAAATTCTACTGTGTGGATTTTAAAAATCAAAATTCTAGCAAAGGGAAATGGCTCAGTGGGTAAAACATTTACCTTACAAGCATTAAAACCTGAGTTCAAATTCTCAGAAATATATACAAATATACAAAGCTGCACGGGGTAATTCAAATCTATAATCCCAGTGCTTCTAATGCAAGTTGATAGATGGGAAGAGAAGAAATCCAGGATGTTCACAGAAGAGTTGGCATGGTGTTAAAAATACCAAAACAACAAAGAGACCTTGACTCACTAAAGGTGAAAATGAGGGCCAATCATTTGAGGCTGTTTTTTGTCTAAGGTACACATTAATACACTCATTGAAGCTACCACCAATACCACCACCACCACCACCAACAACAACAACAACACCATCATAATCATCAACAACAACAAACATATATGAGAAAAGGTAGAGAAGAATGGCAGACTAGAAGAAGGAACACAGAGAGGGGTAATTGACATTGAAGATCTTTGAAAAGATTGTATAGAATCCCACTAATGCAGAGACTTCCTAAGTACATATATACATAAACACATATAAAAGGCGTTTAAATGGAATTACTCTAAAATAAGGGGATAATGCCTTTCCTAGATATTATAAATTTTCTATTCACAAAAAAAGAGCAAAAGTTCAGTTGTGGAATACTTCTTTTCAAATTGTTGTCCATTGTTCTCCTATAACCTCTCTCAAGTATTATTGACTATTATCATTGTTCTTGATTACCTACCAGGAATTGATAGTAAATTATATCACTGGTGACCAAAACACTTGAGTTATACATCATGGAGAAATCAAGCTGGTATTGGGCTAGAATTAGATCCCTATTGGTTAAGTTTGATTGTTCTTGAAGATTTGATGCATGATACCTCTGTAGTAAAAAGTAATCAGCAGTCTTACCCAACCATGAACTGGGAGGTACAGTAATGACCATCCCATGAAGAAATGCTCACTGGCACAATGGTGGCACTAACACTATCAGATTAGACAACCACTCTCTGAATGGTATTCTAAGCCTGACCCATGGGCTGGAGCTCATCCTTGGTATTCCTAACCAGATGGAAAAACCTTGACTGGTTAAGTTATAGAGCATAGGGAAGAATTTACTATTCTATTAATTAGACATGGTAGTAAACTTTTCCCTATATTTTATCTTTATACTCATAGTAGATCTCTCAATCTTAATCAAAGAAAAATTTTTTATAGTACATGGCAACTGATAAAGACATGCACAACTTACCAACCTGAAGAAAATAATGGAGTTCTCATCTCTAAATGGTACAGCCTTATCAACCTCTTCCAGCAAGACTCAGAGGTCATCTCCAAAAGGGAAAAGATTACAAGACCCAGAAGTAGTGAATGTCTGCAAACAAAATAGTCTTTGCTAGATAAAGCAGGAGCATTGTACACATAAATGCATAGAATCTATGACTTCTTGTTCAAGACCTCAGAAGATCAACACAGCTGACCCCCTCCCCCCAGTATAGAAGAGAGCATGGTCAAATGCCCTATGACTCCCTACTGATAGTTGAGACAGTATTTTTCAATTGTGCAGAAACAGAGAAAACATCCTTCATTAGAAATTTTAGGTTATAATTCATAAAGCTTCCAGAAAAACACAACCTTTATTTTTCTATTTCATATGTTTATGTATTATTTGCAAATTCTGTATGTGTGTATCATATATACCATGCCATTGTGTCAAGTGAATGAAATCTGCATGGTTATTGGGACATGATTCTGTGGAATGGAACTATCTACTGAAGCACTGATCAAACTAACATTAGACAATCTACCTCTCAAAATGATCAGATGTTGGCTATCAATACCTCTTAAACTAGGAGTGGAACTTTGTGATGTCATCCTGTCTATACATGTTGACTGGCTTGAAGCTGTGGAGGTTGTATGCAGGCAACCACAGCTACTGTGAGTTCATGGTGCAAAAGCCTAGTAGAACTCTACTAAGAACCAATGATCAGAGCCCATGGCATCACTGATACCCAGAAGATCAAAGATGGTTGTTTAGAATTGATTTCACACTTATATTGCTGCCAGGAACACTGACTATGCACCCAGTTTAGCAGCTTATACTGTGGGCAAGTTCATTCTAGAGCTTATTGTTAAGTTTAGTGGCATACTTCTATGGCTAATGCATCCACATTTCTTATGGTCAGCCATGCATGAAAACCTATTGCATTATTTTCCTAGGACTTCCTTACCAAATTGTCATAATCTTTCTAATTTAGACAATTGGAAGTTGCTCTTAATTTTAAGAAAGCCCAAGACTCCAAATCAACCTATCAAATAGTTAGTACTTCTTGAAGGCTCATCGGGAGTTCATTCTCCACTTGTCACCTCTTGCCTCATGTGGTAGCTTTCAATCTACTTGTACAAACTTTTTACTTATCTGTCCCCATCTTCTTGTGCTATACAAACTATTGTGGTATTGTGGCATACATAAGTCTAATATGGCACATCTAAAAAATATACATCTAAAAATAGGTGCTACATGCACAAAATCTTCCTTTCTAAATATGATCACATTCTGGGGTTCTGTAAAGTCATGAAATTTTATGAGTTCATTATTCAATCCAATAGTGCTATAGAGATATAATGTCAGAAGGTAATGAAGCAGGCATTGGAGGGTTCTCTGACAATCATCCTGGTTTAGACATAGGACCAGAATTTCCTGGTGATATTAAAAATAATAAGGACTCTTCATCTTCATTGATTTTGAAGGTAGTATTGTGTATCAATATACCATGCAGCCTAATTCTCTACATAATAACTAATAAGTCATTACAAACTATGTGTTGGAATACATATCTATATTCTAACTATATATATACTGTGTATATATATACACAAAGAATTGCTGGGGCCTGTAGAAAAAAAGAATGCCTGAGCTGGGGAAAGGCTTTCTTCTCAGGCTGTCAGAACTAAGGTTGGAGCCTGCACTGTCTGTATTTTGCAGCAACAGGAGCCCATGGAGCTGGGAAGGATGCAGTGGGGACCAGGGTAGTGATGGCTGAGGGAATAAAGGTACTTGCTACCCTCCTTGATGTTGATCTGGGTCCTTGAAAATGCTGATGAAAGTGACAAGAAACAAGTCCATTGGCCAAGGATTAGAGAAAGGAAGGTAGCCCAAGCTCTCTAGGTTGCTCCCTGGAAGGATCCCACAAGCCAGAGAACCTGAGAAGGCTAGTCTAGCAGATTGGGACCACAAGCTATGTGATGTGCATATTTCAAAGTGTTTGGGAATAAGATCTTTCTGCATTTTACAGTTTGCTCATGGTACCCCTGTCTGTAATTGTTGTACTGATTTAAACAATAAAGCTGCCTGATACCCACCAAAATCATATATATATTCCAACAATATATAGAGAGAGAGATCAGGGATTAAAAGGACACCAGGAAGTAGAATGGAGCTAAATCCTGTGTTTAAGGAGATAGACAGATTAAAGATATTACACAGAATTAAGGGAATGATGAACTTGGGGTAAAATCTAATCCTACCAAGATAAGCTTCCATTTTGTGAATAGTAATTAAAGAGAAGCTCAGGTCCAGACATGGCAGTGTATATCCTTAATTCCTAGCCATTGGGAAACAATGACATGCAGATCACTGAGTTAAATGTCAGTCTACAGAGCAAGTTCCAGGACAGCCAAGCTTAAGCAGTGAAGGAAATCACTCGAAATAGAAAGATGATGAAGATGTAATAGACCAAGGAGGGCATATGCTTACCTCAAAAAGCAGCAGAGCATGGCAAATTTAGCCATATGATTCTGGCTTTAGAATCAAGGATAGAAGAAAGGTGTTATAGAATTTCCATCCCTGGCTAAGGAAAGCTACTGAGTCCAGGAATATGTCAGAGGTATCCCTGAATGGAGGCCTAGATAGGCCATTGTGTTCAAGGGGTTATGAAATCTCCTCCCATGAGTAAGAAAAATTGCTGAGGGCAGATATGTGGCAGAGTTGTCCCTGCATGGAGAACAAGAGTGGCCATTGTATGAAGCTGCAAAGATGATTGCCTTGAAGATTCCCAAGATATTAGAGATGTCAGGGCTGTGAGATACTTTGCAAGGAAGTATGCTAACAGGGAGTGGAACCAGCCCAAAAGAAAGAAGTGTGTTGCCATCAACAAAGTTAAAAAGTGTTGGAAATCTGAAGAGCATTTTGACATCAAACATGGATCTGCAGAGTTTGGAGTTTGCCCAGTTGTTTTTTTTTTTTTTTTTTTTTTTTTTTTTTTTATCTTTCTTTGGTCTAGTATTTCTCACTATTCTCCCTTCCCTAAGTTCTGGAACAATAATGTATATATCCTGTACCATTATGTCATTTGGTTTTTGACTTTGATATTATAGGGGATTACAATTAAAAGATTGCATGCATCTTAGAATAGACTTTGATCTTTTAAATATTGTTGAGACTGTGATAGACTATGGGGACTTTTGAAGTTGGACTAAATGCATTTGTATTATTTTATGGCTATAATAAGGTTGTGAGGGCTAAGGAGTAGAATGTGATGGTTTGAATAGTTATGGCCCTAATAGATGCATGAGTTTAAATGCTTGGTCCATAGGGACTAACACTATTAGTAAGTGTGGTCTTATTAGAATAACTGTGGCCTTGTAGTGGTTGTGGCCTAGTAGGAAGGAGGAGATGTGTTGCTATGCAGGAAGACTTTGCAGTCTTACATATTCTCAAGCTATGCCTAGTGTAACACATAGTCTCCTGCTGCCTTTAGATCAAGATGTACAACTTGGTTTCTCCAGCACTGTGCCTGCCTGCATGCTGTATGCTTCCTACCAGGATAATAATGGACTAAACCTCCGAAACTGCTGGCCAGCTCAATTAAATGTTTTCCTTTATAAGAGTTGCTATGGTCATAATTTCTCTTCACAGCAACTAAGACAGATGGTAAAAATCAACTACATGTCAGGTCAACTGAGTGAGTCAATGAAGGTACAAAGCAGTATTATGATAGAAATATAATGAAAGAAGTCACTTAGGACACCTCGGAACACTCTAGTAGTAGGTCTACCTAGGCTTCAGTCCTTCAAGTACTTTCATCTCTAGCCTCTCCTATGTGCTAGTCTATTCAATGCCTTATAGCCATGAAGGCTGTTCAAGTGTAACTAAGGGGAAGGCCTTTCATGAACAATTCTGTTTACAAATACTATCTTTACATGTATCTCTTTGGCTCCCTAGTAGAGTTTTCTGTACAATGTTTATGATCCTACTATGTGGTATTTATCTTTTGTTTGTTCTCTTATAGAACATAGCCGCTGTAAATACAGATTTATTTTTCTTATCCCATTTTGCTTATCGTTTAAGAACTCAATAGAGAAAAGAAAGTAAATGGCAAATAATAAAGAGCTTTTACTTTGAGGGTAAAGAGGATGGTATTCATTATTAAAGTAAGAGAATAAGAAAAAAATGGGGGCAAACAAATGGTAGAGTCAGATGGCTATTTTGAATTACAGGAATCATTGCTCTTTTTCCAATGCTTTCAGTTATGTTCTGTTGCTTTGAAACCATTATTTGTAAAATTGATCTCTTGAACAAGGATTTTTCCTTAAGCTTAGCTCTAATTTGGAGTTGTGATGGTTTATTCTCCCACTGTGTTTTCAGGAAGACTCAAACCAGGTCTTAAAATGTGTTCTAAGAAGTATCCAAGATGAAAAATATAGTGAAGAGCACTATAAAATAAAATCCCTTCTAGAATATTAGTAATCCACATTTCTTTTTAAATTATGCTTAAGCATATATGTCACCACCAGTAAAAAAATTATAAACTAGAATGTAACACAAGCTTTTTAACTGCTCTCAGGAGATGCAACATATAACAGAATGAGCCCAACATTTTTCAATAAACTGATATATTTGTAAAATAAAACAATTTCTGTTTGAGTCTTTGAGTACTCCCCGAAAGGTCCATAAAGTGTAAAATTTGCTCCCAGTACAGTCATAAGGGGAAGCAGTGCAGCCTCTAGGGTTGTGTTCTACTGGGTCATTGAGAAAAATGGTAGGCCACCAGGTCATTTCTTTTCCTCTTTTGTTCTTATATTACCTTTCCAGCCATGAGGTACTCTTTCCTTGTGAATGTCACCTAATGTCTAAGACCAATGAGTCCATCTAACTGGGTACTAGAATCTTCCAAACTATAAATAAAAATAATATCTCAAGCAAGTTAGAATAGCCATAGGAATTGAACAGCAATGGAAAACAAACATATTCCATACTATTCCAAACTAAGAAATTGTGTTTTAAGTTCTTTGAAAGGTAATAGAGCATAAATTAGAATATGGAAGGCTTATAGTCTTGCTAACTTTCCAACCCTAGAAAAAGCACTGGTGTTTCTATGCTGCACAAAAGAACAGGGCATATTTAGAGTAGGCCTTATTTTAAATAACCATTCAGTAGATACTGTTCCTTGAACTCATTTGAATATTTTTCAAATGTATCTTCAGGTGGGCTGAATTAATTTTCCATCAGATTAGTCTCAATGCAACCTAAGTATGATATTCACTTGACCAAGAGAATTAAAAATTGGATTTAAGATGCTCAGTTGGAATTGAATCTTCAACAATTTAAATATAGCTTCTGAAACTTCATTCTTTATGCTTCATACTAAACAATCTGACTGTAAATAATATCCAGTGTGACAATTGGGTGTTTATTTGCATTTGTGTCTTGTGGTCCCAGTAACAACTCATAAAGGTTCTAGACAACTAAAACTATTATTTTATGTTTATTTGACTATTCTGTTTTTTATACCACTGCCATCATTTTGCTCTGTGCAGGGATAACAGAGTTAAACTACACTTGTATGAAATTGTGTTATACCTTTGTGCATTTAAGTATTTGTTTTTCTGATTTGGAACATTCATGGGACTGTGGGGAATTTAGCTTATAATTTTCTACCACCTACATAAGGGTAAGTTGTGCTAAAAGCACTGGATATTTTTTTAATATGAAGTATTATCTTAGTCTTCTGGAAATTTCTTTCTGATTGTTTGATCAATTATCTTCATCATATTCAATAAAATATAAATTTTATTACTAACTTATTCAACTTTCTTCTTTGCTTGCATCACTAAAGTACCAACACCCTATGTTGAGTATGAAGACAATGTTTAATTCTTCAAGGAACCCAGAACATGTATAACTCCTTGTACCTTGTCTTCGTCAGGGTTTCTATTCCTGCACAAAGCATCATGACCAAGAAGCAAGTTGGAGAGGAAAGGATTTATTCAGCTTACACTTCCACATTTCTGTTCATCACCCTTGGAAATCAGGACTGTGACTCAAGCAGGTCAGGAAGCAGGAGCTGAGGCAGAGGCCATGGAGGGATGTTACTGGTTTGCTTCCCTGGCTTGCTAAATTTGCTTCCTTTCTTCTCTCCCCCCACCTTTTTTAATTGGATATCTTATTTACATTTCAAATGTTATTCCCCTTTCCTGGTTTCCCCTCTGAAAGCCCTCCTATTCGAATCCCCCCTCCCCTTGCTCACCAACCCAACCACTCCTGCTTCCCTGCGCTGGCATTCCCCTACATTGAGGCACAGAGCCTTCTCATGATCAAAGGTTTCTCCTCCCATTAATATCCAACAAGGCCATCCTCTGCTACATATGCAGCTGGATCCATAGGTCCCTCCATGTATACGCTTTGGTTGGTGGTTTAGTCCCTGGGAGCTCTTGGGGTACTGGTTAGTTCATATTTTTGTTCCTTCTATGGGGTTCAAGCTCCTTCAGCTCTTTCAATTCCATTGAGAACTTGTGTCTAGTCCAATGGCTGGCTGAGAGCATCCACCTCTGTATATGTCAGGCACTAGAAGAGCCTCTCAGGAGACAGCTATATCAAGCTCCTGTCAGCAAGCACTTGTTGGCCTCCACAACAGTATCTGGGTTTGGTGATTGTATATGGAATAGATCCCCAGGTGGGGCAGTCTCTGGATGGTCTTTCCTTCAGTCTCTGCTCCATACTTTGTCTCTATAACTCCTCCCATGAGATTTTGTTCCCCCTTCTAAGAAGGACAGAAGTATCTGTGGAGAGCGGTAGAGCTGGAGAGGCATTCGCCTTGACAAGATGGCGCCTACATCCGCTGTTGACT